>NC_090836.1:33601950-33905700 GCF_028021215.1 Eschrichtius robustus
ATGTCTTCCGTAGGCCTGTTTCCTGGGAGCATTTTATGGCCTATGCCTTATGCCTTGTCATGTGCATCTCTTCTTTGGGTTCACTTAGAGATAGGCCAGGGGCAGATAACTTAGAGACTTTTAGGCCATGGGGGAAAAGATGTTTATTCTTTTCTTCTGAGAGCTGGAAAGTTAGGAGATTTTTGAGCATAGGATGACATGACCTATTTATATTGTAAAAGTATCATTCTTTCTACAACTGAATAGGAAAATGATGGCAGAGATCCAAAAGGAGGCAGGCAGCCAGGGGCAGTTATCAAGGCAGAGCTGACTGTAGCTTGACCTAAAGTTACTAGTAGGGGTGGTAAGAAACGCTAGGCGTTAGTATATATTGTATTGGGGTTGGCCAAAAAGTTCGTTCGGGTTTTTCTGTAAGATGTTACAAAAACCCAAATGAACTTTTTGGCCAAACCAATATTTTCATATATTTCTCATAAACCGTATAACTGGCATGAGAGAAACTTTTGCTACATAAAAACTTGAATTTAGTCTCTGAAATTATTACTTTATGTCCTCTCTCATTTGGTAATTAGTAACATAAGGGAAAGCTTAAAAGGTCATGGTGTTGTACTGGTGAGCATTTCTGCAAAAGGTCTGAGAACAGTTATTAGTCATCAGTTTAGCTTTTCTTTGCCTCTTTTTCTTAGGAAAAGAGAAAAATGGACTCTTGAACACTAAAGTTACCAAAGTGGATAAAGTTATAAACCATATAAGTTATGGTTTATGCATGTGTTCATTTTTGTCTTAACAGTGAACTCATCTATACTACTGTTGGGTAAATAAATGTCTGACTTGGGAAACACATGTATTTTCTGAAAATGTAAACACTTGAGGATATAAATGCAAAAGCTTTAATGAAAACAAAACTACCTCAAAGCAATTGTTGACTTGCTGAACTTGAGCACTGTTGAACTTGAATAAGTTATAGTGAAGTGACACAAAGTAATTGAGAGAATGGTGGAATCGGAGTCTAAATATCTGGATTTGAACCACAGCCCTGACACTCAGTAGATTTATGACCTTGGGCAAGCTACTTGCTTTCCCTGAGTTTCAGTCTCCTCATTTGTAAAAATGAGGATAATGATGCTTGTTTTGAAGATTTATGATGAAATCCTGCCTCAAAAGGAACCTGGCACACAGGCTACTTGAATCTGAGAACTCATTTTTCTTTTATTCCAAGTTGACTGGCTTCTGCTATATTTCATTATCTTTGAAAGTTTTGGCTTAACTATTTAACTATAACACTTCAAAGTAATTCCAATGTAAGCTGAAGTTAAAAGGAAGGATACTGAATGAGCTGTATATTTATTTTTTCTATTTTCTTTTTCTAGAAAGTTTACCTAAAGTTTTGGAAAGTGTATGTCTTGTTTTATTCTTTTGGTGGTTGCCTATACATTGAAAATTGTCTTTCAACTAATTTATTTAATTATCCATGTGTCAAGCTATTGACTTCTGCTACTTTGTCACTATTATTTGATGCTTCTGATCCAGACAGCTTTTGTTGCTCACTGTCAGGTATTTTATAACAGTTTTTTCCCCAGCTTTAAAAAACTTATCATCCAGATATGTTTGAGGAGCATAAAATATTTAATTGATTTTTCAAAACAAGTAGAAATTTATGATTGAAAACAAATAATAATTATTATAAAATTGAAGATGCATTTTCAAATTATAGTTATGCTTTAATACTTACAATTTCTAGATTTTTTAATATTCTGCCCCTAAGACGATGTTGGAAGAGGTCATTGAGAGGACATGATCCCCAGTTGACACTTGATCTGGACCCAGGCAATCGCAGGGACCTCATCCCCTCCCCTGGTCTTGGAATGCATGTTCTGCCCACAATTCCTGCACTAGGTGCCACTTCAAGGATGTAGTCTTGAGAGAACAATTTAGTGTTGAGACCATCTGGATGGTATACATGACTGAACCCAGTTAAGGTCTCTACATAAACTTTTAAGATTCTGGCAGGCCGGGGTGGGTGGACATCTCCTCATCTTGTGACCACCCAAGACAAGTCTCATTTTACGTTTCCTTGCTTATTAAACCTGGCACCTACCAGTCTTGTGTGGTCTGCCTCTTTCTTTGGTTTCTCCTTGCCCTCTGTGTATAAGGGCCTGTTTCAGATTTCACCTGGGAAGCTCCTGAGGTTGCAACCAACAGGCGATGTACCTGATCCCTCTACCTCTCCCTCCTGCCTGGAGATGTTTCTTTTAGCTCTGATTTTCCTTTTCTTGATTTCTTTATGTTAATTAATTTCTTGACCAGCATCTTTGTAATTTTTTCCCCTTGGAATGATACATAAGTGGTATACTTCATGAGACTTGCATTTCTAAAATTTTATTTTTTTTGCCATTGCAGATAAATGGAAAAGTGGGTTTGATTCCCAGAAAGAAAGTCAAGATATGGGTCAGTGAAAGCTTAGCGTCAGAATAAGGTACTTTTATTTGCATTCCAATTATGACCAAGACTAGCAATATTAAGTTTTAAGACTTAGAAAGTATTTCTCATGTGATGACTTTTACACCTGTTTCATTATAGTTATTAGCACTAAATACCTCCAAGAAATCTCCAATGTTGTGTGTTTATTTAGTTGGGACAAGAAGAGAGAGGACAAGTTTATAAATATGCTTCTGATCCACAGTGATCAAGTGGTAGCAAAGCAAGTGTTCTGGTGGATAAAACTTTCGGGGCATAATAGAGAAAAGGACAAAGGAATGATCTAGAGTATCATCCCAGGATAATTTTTTTTTTAATTGAAATATAGTTGATTAACAATGTTGTGTTAGTTTCAGGTGTACAGCAAAGTGATTCAGTTATACACACATACATATCTATTTTTTTCAGATTCTTTTCCTTTGTAGGTTATTACAAAATATTGAGTATAGTTCCCTGTGCTATACAGTTGGTCCTTGTTTGTTATCTATTTTTTACATAGTAGTATGTATATGTTAATCCCAAACTTCTAATTTATCCCTCCCTCCACTTTTCCCCTTTGGTAACCATAAGCTTGTTTTCTCTGTCTGTGGGTTTATTTTGTATACCCACTTTTTTATATAAGTTCATTTGATCATTTTTTTTTAGATTCCACATATGAATGATGTCATATGATATTTGTGTTTCTCTGTCTGACTTGCTTCATTTAGTATGATAATCTCTAGGTCCATCCATGTTGCTGCAAATGGCATTATTCCATTCTTTTTTTATGCCTGAGTAATATTCCATTGTATATATATACCACATCATCTTTATCCATTCATCTGTCAATGGACATTTAGGTTGCTTCCATGTCTTGGCTATTGTAAATAGTGCTGCAATGAGCATTTTCAAATTACAGTTTTCTCCAGATATATGCCCAGGAGTGGGATTGCAGGATCATATGGTAGCTCTATTTTTAGTTTTTTTAAGGAACTTCCATATTGTTCTCCATAGTGGCTGCACCAATTACATTCCTTCCAACAGTGTAGGAGGGTTCCTTTTTCTCCACACACTCTCCAGCATTTATTATTTGTAGACTTTTTGATGATGGCCTCTCTGATCAGTGTGAGGTGATACCTCATTGTAGTTTAGATTTGCATTTCTCTAATAATTAGTGATGTTGAGCATCTTTTCATGTGCCTTTTGGCCATCTGTATGTCTTCTTCGGAGAAATGTCTATTTAGACCTTCTGCCCAGTTTTTGATTGGATTGTTTGTTTTTTTTTCATACTGAACTGTATGAGCTGTTTGTGTATTTTTCAGATTAATCCCTTTTCAGTTGCATCATTTGCAAATATTTTCTCCCATTCTGTAAGTTGTCTTTTCATTTTGTTTATGGTTTCCTTTGCTGTGCAAAAGCTTTTCAATTTAATTAGGACTCATTTTTTTTTTCCTGTTTTTGTTTCCATTACTCTAGGAGATGGATCCAAAAAGATATTGCTGTTATTTAGGCCAGAGGGTGTTCTACCTATGTTTTCCTCTAGGAGTTTCATAGTATCTGGTCTTACATTTAGGTCTTTAATCTATTTTGAGTTTATTTGTGTGTGTGTGGTGTTAGAGAATGTTCTAATTTCACTCTTTTACATGTGACTATCCAATTTTCCCAGCACCACCTACTGAAGAGACTGTCTTTTCTCCATTGTATATTTTTGCCTCCTTTGTTGAGTGTGGTTATATTATTAATTTGAGTTCATTTGTTTCTGATTGCATACAGTTCTAGGGTTTTTTCTCATTTTTAAAAATTTTCATATTTTAAAATGGAAAATATTAGTATGCTTCTAAATTTCAAAACTACACAAAAATTAAGCTAGAGAAGTATCATTCCCAGCTATGAACCTTCTCCTAGCTTCTTGCTCCTTTTTACCCCTTTCAAGTAATTGATTTCATTATTTTATGGCTTATTCTTCCTGTTTCTATTTGCAAAAGTAAGGACACACACACAGTGTATCATGTACTGATAGGCACTTTGCTTTTTCATTACTGTAACCTAAAAATCACTCCATATTTATTCATATAAGTCTTCCTTGATCTTTTTACAGCTGTGTAGTCTTCCATTGTGTGGATGTATAGTAGTTTAACCAAACAATTCCCATGTTTGGACATTTAGGTAGCTTTCAGTATTTTGCAGTTACAAATAATATGCAACTTGTATTTTCATAGTGTTCTAAACATATCTTCATGGTAACTTTCTAGAAGTGAGATTTCTGGTACAAAGTGTAAATGTATATATAATTTTGTTAGATGTCACCAAATTCTTCAAAAGGATTGTACAATTTTGCATTCCCAAAGCAAAGTGTGAGAATACCTGTTTCTCCACAGCCTTGTCAGTAGAGTTCATTATTAAGCTTTTGAATTTCTACCAATTGAATGTTGATAAAAGATATCTTAGTGAGGTTTTAATTTGCATTTTCTTTATTATAAATAACATTGAACAGCATTTCATGTGTTCAGGGATCATATGCTTTTTATGAATTCATCTATGTTCATATCTTTTGCCACTTTTTCTATAGAATTTTTGTCTTTTTCTTTCCCCAAATTAAAAAAAAAGTTTATTTTTACTAGGCATATTATCCCTTTATCTGTAATATATATTGCAAAAAATTTCTCCTGATTTGCTATTTTGTTTTATTTTTTATGTTGATAACATTATGGAAATTATTTTACTGTCTACCTGATAATTCTGATAAATTTAATTTTACTAATGAATAATCAACTTTATTTACATTTTCAGTTTTTTATGCAGGTGTGCAAAATTTGCTTCTAATTATATTATACTGTATTATATTATGATAATATATATTTCTCCCTCTGTATCAATAATTATCTCTTTCATGTCTTCTCTTTTTTTTAAAAAAAGTGTTCATTTAGCTAGTGTTTTGTCTATTTTGTTGATTTTTTTAAAAGTCAGGAGTTTGACTGAATTTAACTGGCTATTTTCTTTCCTCTACTGAGTTAATCTCTACTTTTACCTCTATTATTTTCTTTTATTCTCTATTATTATCACTTTATTTTCTATTATTTTCTTTTATCTCTATTATCTTCTTACTTACTTTTTTTGAACTTTTTGAGTTGTGAATTTATTTATTTACTTTTTATCTGTCTATTCACATGGAACAACAACTGGTAAACTTTTTTTGTAAAGGGCCTATATAGTATACATTTTAGGTTTTGTGAGCTGTTTCAACTCTGCAGTTGTAGTGCAAAAACAGTCATAAGAGAATAAGCTTGACTGTTTTTACAGGTCACACAAAACAGACATTGGGCTGAATTTTCCCCTTGGGATTGTAGTTTTCTAACCTCTGATATAGATGTTTAAGACTATGAATTTTCTGCTGATTATTACTTTAAATATAGCCCACACATTTTAATAATATTTTTGTTATCATTCTTTTTTCAGAAATTTTGTAACTTATGATTATATTTCATCTTCCACCTGGGAGTTACTTAATAGAAGGTCTTTTATTTCCATGTGGAATTTCTTTTAATTTCTAGTTGTTTTGCATTGTGATCAGAGTGTAGTTGTAACTGTTTCTAATTTATGGAACTTACTGGTTCTTTCTTTGTGACCTAATATATGGATAATTTTTGTGAATATTTTATGTGCATTTGAGAAGAAAGAATATTCTCCATAGCACTGTGTAATGTTTGATATATCCCCATATATTCTATATTGTTGATTATGTTGTTTAGATTTTCCATGGCCCAATTTTTTTCATTTGATCTGTCTTGAACTGAGAATAATGTGTTAAAGTCTCCAGTTTTTAATATCTACTTCATCTTTCTCTCTCACAGTTTGTTTTAAATAAATGATTAATATATGGCCATAGATATTACAATTTTTATTTCTTAATTGTGAATTGTGGCTTATAGCATTTTAAAGTCTCTTTTGTGTTCTCATTTAATGTTTTCTGACTTGAATTTTACTTAGATATAAAAAATACACAAGCCCTGCTTCCTTACTGCTTCCATTTGCTATCTATATTTTTGCCTTTGCCATTATGTTTAACACTTTTTTTCAATTTTATTTTTTCAATTTTTTTATTAGTTATCTATTTTATACATATTAGTGTATATGTGTCAGTCCCAATCTCCCAATTCATCCCACCACCACCCCATCCCCAGCTTTCCCCCCTTGGTGTCCATATGTTTGTTCTCTACATCTGTGTCTATTTCTGTCTTGCAAACCAGTTCATCTGTACCATTTTTCTAGATTCCACATATATGTGTTAATATACAATACTTTTTTTTCTCTTTTTGACTTACTTCACTCTGTATGACAGTCTCTAGGTCCACCCACATCTCTACAAATGACCCAATTTTGTTCCTTTTTATGGCTGAGTAATATTCCATTGTATATATATATATATATACCACATCTTCTTTATCCATTCGTCTGTTGATGGGCATTTAGGTTGCTTCCATGACCTGGCTATTGTAAATAGTACTGCAATGAACATTGGGGTGTATGTGTCTTTTTAAATTATGGTTTTCTCTGTGTATATGCCCAGTGGTGGGATTGCTGGGTCACATGGTAATTCTATTTTTAGTTTTTTAAGGAACCTCCATACTGTTCTCCATAGTGGCTGTATCAATTTACATTCCCACCAACAGTGCAAGAGGGTTCCTTTTTCTCCACACCCTCTCCAGCATTTGTTGTATGTAGATTTTCTGATGATGCCCATTCTAACTGGTGTGAGGTGATACCTCATTGTAGTTTCAATTAACATTTCTCTAATAATTAGTGATGTTGAGCAGCTTTTCGTGTACCTCTTGGCCATCTGTATGTCTTCTTTGGAGGAATGTCTATTTAGGTCTTCTGCCCGTTTTTGATTGGGTTGTTTGTTTTTTTGATATTGAGCTGCATGAGCTGTTTATATATTTTGGAGATTAATCCTTTGTCCATTGATTCATTTGCAAATATTTTCTCCCATTCTGAGGGTTGTCTTTTCACCTTGTTTATAGTTTCCTTTTCTGTGCAAAAGCTTTGAAGTTTCATTAGGTCCCATTTGTTTATTTGTGTTTTTATTTCCATTACTCTAGGAGGTGGGTCAAAAAAGATCTTGCTGTGATTTATGTCAAAGAGTCTTTTGGGTCTTTTGTGTCTCCATACAAGTTTTAAGATTTTTTTGTTCTAGTTCTGTAAAAAATGCCATTGGCAATTTGATAGGGATTGCATTGAATCTGTAGATTGCTTTGGATAGTATAGTCATTTTCACACTATTGATTCTTCCCATCCAAGAACATGGTATATCTCTCCATCTCTTTGTGTCATCTTTGATTTCTTTCATCAGTGTCTTATAGTTTTCTGAGTACAGGTCTTTTACCTTCTTAGACAGGTTTATTCCTAGGTATTTGATTTTTTGTTTAACACTTTTGACTTACTGATTTAAGTGTTTCACATGTACACAGAAGAGAGCTGGGTTTGCTTTATGAGCCAATTTGAAAATCTTTTTCTTTGGTAGGTGACTGAAGCCTGTTCATATTTATTGATATGATTGATATGTTGCTTCTTTCATATTATTTATAATTACTATGTCTATTGTGTTACCTTTACTGTACTTCTTTCTGTTTTTTTTTTTGAGTCTTCTTTCCTCTATTTAAAAAATTTCTTTTGGTTATGAGGAAGTTTTATATTTTGTTTTAATTATTGCCTATTCAAGTGTACCTTTTATATTACCTTTAATCCACTTATTTCTTGCTTAATATTTCAGTATGCAGTTTGTGAAATTTAAATGATAGTCTTTGATTCCCAGCTATTCACTTTAACAACAGTCAATGATCTTAGTCTACTTTCTCCTTTCTTGTTTTCTCCTTCTATTCATTACTTACATTATTTCTACTTTTTCAGAATATGTAATGTTTACATAGTATTTTTTCACCCATGTACCTAAACCTATATCTAATCCCGTATTAGTTCTACAATTAGATGTACTATATGCTCACCTTCTGTTCTTTTGTAGAAACCTCCCTGAGACAGGCTGGGACCTGGGGCCCTTTGCTGCAGTGCTGCAGTTCTTGCATCTGGACACACCTCTCCTGGAGCAACAAAATATAAAGAAACTGTATGGGACTAAAAATAACTGCATGCATGTGCTGTTGGAGTAAATTCTGGACAAAAGATACATAGAGACCAAAAAACCCAACTGCCACTTTTGAAAAGCCTCGAGCAAAAGCAGGGAGTCAGAAGTAAAAGCAGGGTACTGAGCATGACCCCTGCACACAACATCACCTAAGGGGTGGGAAACCACCCAAGCCACCCCTCCGGCCCGACCCCTGGACACATCTCTACCCTTATTCCATATAAGGAACAAGCTCATGCCTCCCTCAGGGAGCCAGCAAGTAAGGGAACCTGTTGTTTGTTCTTGCTCCCCCCTACTGCAGCAGGGGCCCCAATAAAGCCTTGCCTGAATTTCTTGTCTGGCCTCTAGTCAATTTCTCTTCATTGGGGAAGGCCAAGAACCCTGGCCGGTATGATCCCCAGTCATTATTTGTTTTGATGAAGTTCATCTGGTAGTAGAATCCCCATGAAGAGAGCTCATGGTTACAGTATGTCGTGAGTTCCTTCTCATACAAATTTGCTTATTTTTAGAAGCTTGTTACTTGAAGTATTGCTTGGCTGGATATAAAATCCTTGGCTCACACTTTTCTTAGACTTTTAAAAATGCTGCTATCTCCTTGCTTTTTATGTTGCTCTTGAAAACTCTGGCACCATTGTAATGGTTTTGTCCTTATAGTTTGATATTTTTGTCCAGGAATCCTGATGATTTTGCTTATGTCTTTAAAGCCTAATAGTTTTACTAAGATTTGTCTCAGAGTTTATTGTTCTGAGTCAATTTCCTCAGGTATACAATGGGCCCTTACAGTATGTACATTTAGCATTCTTCTGAAAGTTTTTTTGGATTATATGTTTAAATACTACTTCTGTTAGATTGTTTTGCTTTTCTTCTTCTGAAACTACTTGTATGCATGCTGGGCCTTCTTTGCCTGCTTTCTGTTTCATTCAGTATCTCTCTAATCACTTTTATTTCCTTATCTTACTTCAATTTCTTGGTTATTTTTTTCCTTCTTCAATGTCCCTTGTTAAATTTTCTTTTGAATTTATTATCTTTTAAGTACTTTGTAATTTATTCTTCTTTTCAGAGATGGCTTATCTTTTTGTTAAATTCTTTCCTGAGTTCACTAAACTATGGTTTCTTTCTTCCATGTGAGGAATTTTTTGGTAGTTATTTTTTACACCATTTCTATTTTTACTTTTTAAATTTTTGTTTCTTGATTTTTTTTTAATTTATTTTTTAACATCTTTATTGGAGTATAATTGTTTTACAATGGTGTGTTAGTTTCTGCTTTATAACAAAGTGAATCAGTTATACATATAAATATATCCCCATATCTCTTCCCTCTTGCATGTCCCTCCCTCCCACCCTCCCTATCCCACCCCTCTAGGTGGTCACAAAACACCAAGCTATCTCCCTGTGCTATGCGGCTGCTTCCCACTAACTATCTATTTTACATTTGGTAGTGTATATATGTCCATGCCACTCTCTCACTTTGTCCCAGCTTACCCTTCCCCCTCCCCATATCCTCAAGTCCATTCTCTAGTAGGTCTGCATCTTTACTCCCGTCTTGCCCCTAGGTTCTTCATGACCATTTTTTTTTCTTAGATTACATATATATGTGTTAGCATACAGTATTTGTTTTTCTCTTTCTGACTTACTTCACTCTGTATGACAGACTCTAGGTCCATCCACTTCACTACAAATAACTCAATTTCGTTTCTTTTTATGGCTGAGTAATATTCCATTGTATATATGTGTCACATCTTCTTTATCCATTCATCTGTTGATGGACCCTTAGGTTGCTTCCATGTCCTGGCTATTGTAAATAGAGCTGCAATGAACATTGTGCTACATGTGTCATTTTGAATTATGGTTTTCTCAGGGTATATGCCCCGTAGTGGGATTGCTGGGTCGTATGGTAGTTTTATTTTTAGTTTTTTAAGGAACCTCCATACTGTTCTCCACAGTGGCTATATCAATTTACATTCCCACCTACAGTGCAAGAGGGTTCTCTTTTCTCCACACCCTCTCCAGCATTTATTGTTTGTAGATTTTTTGATGATGACCCTTCTGACTGATATGAGATGATATCTCATTGTTTTTCAGTTTGGTTGCTCTCTTCTTTCTTTCTTTTTTTTTTTTTTTCCTTTTTATGATTCTTGATTTTTAAAAAAAATCTTCAAATTTTTGTTTGAGGATTTAAAATTCAGATTAAAGTGTTGTGTTGCAGTTTTCTCCTGTTTGTGTATATATTTTATTTTTTGAGTAGAAATTTTCTCAACTGAAATTTTTGATTCACATTTTTCTTCTTCTAATAGCTTTGTATGAAATTTGTCTTTTTTTTTTTTTTTTCTACTCTTGAGTATCTAATGGACAAGATTCCTGGTTTGAGGGCTACTTCTTTCAGTTTATCAAAATATGTTAGTTAATGGATACTCTTGTTTCTTTTGGTGATGATAGAGGGTGACAAGTTGTTTTGTTTTTGCCCCCTTTTGTTTCTACAAGCTTATTACTTCCCATTCCCTTCCCCTTTCCTTTCCCTTTACTACCATATCTTCCCAAGGGGTACCATTCTTCTCTATTTACCTTTCTCCTGAAGAAGCAGTTCTTCTCTAAGGCTGCTACCTCCCTTTCTTCCCAGTTTTAAGTACCTTCTCAATGGTTGGTGCAGTGAATTTCCAAGTCTCAGACCAATATTTGGGCATTTGGTAATGAAATTTTTTTCTAGGGGTGCTTTTTCTGTATTTCATGAATATACTCTGTCCCTCTTCTCAAGGAATCTCTTATTCTCCACACCCACAGGCATGTAGCCGCAGTGAGAACTTTCTTGGGCTTTGGTACTTATTTCTTCAGTTACAAATAATTTTAATTTAGTGGTATTCTCAGTCTTCTAATAATGTTGAAAATTTGGATCACATATTTTATTTGCCTTCCTTGTTGCTCTTTTTTGGTTTGGTTTTGTTTTGTTTTGGGGTAGTGTGTGAAGAGATTCACACTTGGCAGTCACCATTATCCTCCATACATAAAGTTTTAAATAGATACTTTTTTTTGAAATTAAAATTGTATCAGAAAATACATGGCAAAGCCTCCATATGTACTGTCCTAGCAAGAAAAATCTCTCAGTCTGCAGGTTATATTCTGAAAATATCCATTTCTTTTTAACAGACCAATATTGTGTTGTTTTCCTGGAAAACCACCTTTCTCTGAATAAGTTAGTATGTTTCAAGAAATGTTTTTCATAAATATATAACAGAAATAAATTAGAGTTAGTATCTCTGGACTCAATCTTGTGATCCTGGTACTTAATCTGGTCAGTTTACGGTTTAACTGAGTAGCTTTTCAGCTCTTCCTTTCCTCCCTTCCCATAAATTAAGTTTAGGCTTACTCTAGCTTCAGGGAAATTTAGTGTGTGGTAGCGGAGTGAAAGTTTGACTACATAAGCAGAAATTATGAGGGCATTTCCATTATTTGAAGGAATTAGTAAATTACTATCATTAGGAAATAAAACACCAGGTTGTTTAATATAAAAGTGTCAGAAGGCTTTTCTTAGATGGACTGTCTGCATCAGTGTAGTGATAACTAACTCTCCTGAGCCCATCAACTGCCAAAGGAGCAAAATCAAGCAGCCTGCTCTGAGGAGACCAGATGGACAACTTTACAGGACAGTGCATCCAGGGAGAGCTGTCTGTCTGTGACTGGGTGAGTGCTCACCAACAATATTCATTGATTATTTTACTGCCTGCCATGGATATTAAAAAAAACAAAAACAGTTACGGTGTCATGATTTTTATTTATGCTAAAATATCTGTTGAGCATGAACCATGTTCCATGCACTGTTCTAGCACTGGAGAGACAGCAGTGAATAAGACAAACCAGGTCCTTCTCCTCATGTAGCATATATCCTGTAGAGAGAAATAAATAAGATAAACAAATAAACATTTAAATGCCAGATATTTTCTACAGTAAAGTGCTATGAAGGAAAAACAATAGTGTGATATCATAGAGAATCTGAATTAGGGGATGTCCTTTAAGAGTGTTATCACAGAAGTCTTCTCTGCGAGATGACATTTAAGGTTAGACTTTTTATTAATTTTTATTGGAGCATGGTTGCTTTACAATGTTGTGTTAGCCGCCACTGCACAACAAAATGAATCAGCCATACACATACGGATATCCCCTCCCTTTTGGACTTCCCTCCCATTTAGGTTACCACAGTGCATTAGGTAGAGTTCCCTGTGCTATACAGTATGATTAGACTTGAAAACTCATAGAAAGCTAATCATATGAAGAAACAGAAGAGCTTCTTAGAAAAAAGGAACAGCAACTGAGTTTGGCTCATTTAAAGAACAGAATTTAAGGAACAGCCAGTATGGCTGGAACATATTAAGCAAAAAATGAGTGATCTGAGATGTCAGAGAGGTAGAGCGGAGACAGACATATGTAATGGAAAAAGAATTGGACATTTGAACTGTAATGCAAGGCCATCAGAGAATTTAAAATGAGGGAGGACTTTAATGGGAGGGGACTTTCAGAATATGAGGGCATCCTCTGGTGGAGGAATCTAGCTCCAACAACCTTGGATATCCCATCAACTCTGTTGATATCTTCTACACATCCTTTCCAAAGAATTGTGGAGCACATAAAAAACTTCAGTCCCCACTCATGATTTTCAAGCCCACAGTACAAATGAACCACTGTAGCGTCTTTTTCCTTTGTATATGATTTGGCCTATGTCCTTTGAGTTCATACTAGAAATCTGCTAGTCAACAAAGGAATTCTTGATACTGTAAGAACTACCTATTTAACCTAGAGTGACTAATAAGGTTGTAAAGTGCAATGGCAACATAGAAAATATTCAGACGTTCAGGTAAACTGGGAAAGTAGGTTAAGTGGTTTCTAGCCATATACATATGATTAACATACATACATATATTTTAAATATATAAAATATGTCATGTATATACAAGTATGTCTAATATATATGAAATATATGATATATATATCAACTCCCCCAGATAGAAAACCAGTTGGAGAGGAGCCCCGGCTTTGAGCCAATTTTTTTCAATGTCAAATGGTACAGATTTTTGGGAAAAGAAATAATTATGTCCACATAAAGGTTAAAGTAAAATTTCTTTTAAGCAGAGATTCTCATTTGGTAATTGGATGGCAGTGAAATGCTCAGATTTACTGGTAGTAGGTCATAATTTCCTCTTAAGCTATGCTTTGTGCTTTTTTGTGTAGTGAGGTACTTATGCTATATGTTCCTCATATTATTACTGAATACTCAAAGGAAGGGCAATAGCACTAATGAAATGGCATTTCTGACTTAATTTTCTTCAAAAACAAACAAATTTTCTTCAATTCAGAGTCCCAAAATATAAATTTCACACATTCTCTCTTTGTCTAGATGGATTTATATTTTTTGGTTCTTTTATCAGCAAATTGCCATATTTCTCATAATTAACTTTCAAGGTAATAGTTCATTAAGGTAAAACATGATTTATATGTTCTTTTCATAGTGAGTAACTATTAATGTGATCCTAAAAAAAAATCTATGCTTGCCATTTCAAATATAAGCAAACAAAAAGTTGCAATTTTTAACTATAAAACTGTATCTATGCTATTCCTTACCTTCCATCTAGTTAATTTATATTTGTTTTTAAAGCTTGAATTCATTTGCCACTTTCCTTGAAGACCTCTCAGATAACATGTAACAGAAGGTAGAAGGGAGTAACTTCCTTTTTCTTTAGTTCTTACCAGGATTCCCAATCAACCAAATATAGCTTTTGCCTTCAAGAAGCTTTTTATTTGTAATGAAGAGAGATATAACAGCAAAAGCCTACAATAAAATGTTATAGTATCATAATAAATTTATTTGTAAAGCATAGATGTACAGAAGAGAAGTAACTGTATCTGGGTGTGGGTGTGAGAGGAGAGCTTGGGTTTCACAAAAGAAATAGCAGCTAACACAGTTTTGGATAATACACGGGAGTTTATCTGGTTGAAAACAGTCTGGGTAGGGAAGAGGGAAGAATAGTTCACAGGTTGAGAGAACACTGGATGTGAAGACAGGGTCAAACAAAACGCATGGTATTATGGGTGCTCTGTTTTGTTTGTGTTCCTAATTCTCCATCCTTTTTTTTCCCCCCACAGGCAACAAACGTTTTTTGAGTACCTATTATGTCCCATGGACTGTTTGTTCTAGAAATGAGCACACAACACTGAACAAAAGAGAGTCAATTTAAGCCCTAGTGGAGATTAAATTCTAGAGAGAAGTAAGGGCATATTCTGCAAGACAGGCAATAAACCAAAGGAATACAAAAGATGTATAATATTGTAGTTGATGAAAAGTGCCACTGAGGAATAAGAAGTAGGGAAGAAAACAGGAGGGATGTCAATTTTAAATGAGGCAATCAGGGGTAGGCTCATTAAGAAGATAACATTTTAATAAAAATCTGAAAGAGTTTATACAGAAAACAAGGAAGGACATTTCAGGAAGTGAGATCAGCAAGTGCAAAGCCCTTACCATTGGAATGTGCCTCATTTACTGGAAGAATAGCAAGGAGGCCAATGAAGTGCCAATCCATTTTTTATTCTCTTCATCCTTATGCTTTAGGCATCACCAAATTCTCTCAATTCTTAAGCATGACTTGTTATTTTACAGTATATATCTTTCACATTCTTTTTCCAACTAAGAATAGCTTCTTAAACTCTGGATACTGACAATTCTTCCTTTAAAAGTCCACCTAAACATCATCTTGTTTTTCCCCTCTCAGACATACTGAGATTCTGTTTTCATAATGTTCCCTTGTGCCACTAAACAAGATAATTATTTCAGTTTGGGTATTTTGAGTTTTATGTGATTTTCAATCATCCAAGTAGAAAAATTTACTAGAGAAATGGATTTGTGAGTCTGCAATGCAGAACATATCCAATGTTGAGAGAGAGATTTAAAAAATTATCTTATAGGAGGATGTTAGAACCAGAAGAACTTATAATATCACACATTAGAAAAGGTAAAGAGATAAAAGAGTCAAGAACTGGATATACAATTATTCGTTAAATTAATATTGAGAGAAACAGAGAGAAAGAGAAAAATAATTTGGGGAAGGAGCTTTAGAGTTCTTAGAGAACTAGGAAGAGAACCAGGAAAGAATTTAAAAGGTCATAAGGATATGTGAGGGCCACAATGGCAAATTTTCAGTTCTCAAGGTCTTGTACTGTAATTAGAGGGAAATGCAGGGTCAGAGTAATTTTTCACGAAAGAGACTTAAACATGCTTTTACGAAAGGAGGAGGTCTAGAAAAATGGATATTGTCAGGATAAGAGATATAAATGACAACTGCTGAAAAGGAGACAGAAGGAGGAAGGTGGAGAAGAAAACAATATTTTTGGTTATAATTGAAACTAGTCAGCCTTCAGTCAGAACATCCATGAAAATTCAGGAAAAATCTGTAGTTACAAAATCCTAGTAAACTAATAATATCAAACAATAATTTGCCAATTTCTGGATAGATGATTTCTTTTCAACTTTTATGTCTCTTAACTTTTTATAGTTTCTATAATAAGCATAATGATTTATTACATTATGTTAGATTATCCAGGAAACTGATTCTAGAATCAAACTTTGTGTGCAGAAAATTTGGGGTGGGGGGTAAATGTCTATTTAGACAAATTTTCTTTTTTGCACTCAAGCATGGTTGTAGTAGAAGTTTTAAAATCTTTGTCTGCTAATTCAAATATCTGCCTCTACTCTTAAGTATGTCACCTTTTCCTGTTTTTTTTTTTTTTTCTTTCCTTTTTTTTTTTTCTTTTTGGAGGAGGGGTATCAGGAGCAGATAGGTTTGTCTAGTTATTTTAGATTATATCCTGGACATTGTGACAATACATTGTGGAGATTCTGGATTCTTTTTTCTTTCTTTCTTTCTTTTTTTTTTTGAATGTCCAGAATGTCCAAATCAGTATCCAAATCAGTATCCAGTATCCAGTATCAGTATCAGTATCCAGTATCAGTATCAGTATCCAGTATCCAGAATGTCCAAATCAGTATCCAAATGTCCAGAATGTCCAAATCAGTATCCAAATCAGTATCAGTATGGCCACCCGCCTTCCAGAGGATTAAGGGAGTATATGTTCCTTGCTCCTTCCAGGTTTTGGTGGCTTTGAGAATTCCTTGGAATATGGCTGCATCCCTCCAAATTTCAAGGCCAGAATT
This sequence comes from Eschrichtius robustus, assembly GCF_028021215.1. Lineage (NCBI taxonomy): Eukaryota > Metazoa > Chordata > Mammalia > Artiodactyla > Eschrichtiidae > Eschrichtius > Eschrichtius robustus. The sequence goes on from NC_090836.1 coordinate 33,618,738, forward strand.
CTCAAATCTCTCTCTCTGCTTTGTCTTTGCATGTCTTCTGCTCTGTGCATAGTAAAATCTCACTCTGTCTCCCTCTTATAAGGATACATGTGATTGCATTTAGGATGGAGCAGGATAATCTGAGATAATCTTCCCATCTCAAGATCCTTAATCACATCTGCAAAGACTTTGCCATACAAGGTAACATTCACAGGTTCCAGAGATTAAAGAGCATTATTCCGTCTACTACAGTTCTGTTAGCCTTATTTGGGCTGCTCGGAGTCTGCCCTGTGTATCCACAGTTCAGAAGTCAGTTTAAAATTTGGCTTATACTCTCAATTGAGGACTCTCTCTTTCTGTATCTCTCCTTTCTGTGATTTCCCTCTCTCTCATTTTCTTTGTTCCATCATTATCCAGAACTCTGTCCTCTGGTTCTTTAAACCAGAAAAAAAAATTTTTTTTTAGATTTATCATGTTGTCTTCTGATTCTTCAAGGCAGAAAGGTTTTATTTATTTGTGTATTTATTTATTTTAGTTTTATCCATCCTGTTTGGAACATACTGGAACCTTTCCTCAAGACCAAAGTTGTATAAAATGGGAAATTCACTCTCTGTCATTTCCCTTTCCCAAGTGTAGACACCTTGTCAAGTTCTGCCTGCTTTTGGCTATTTTCCAGTGGCCTCAAACAGGTTTTATTTTTTCTTTTTGCCAGAGCTTATCATTTGTACCTATATGGAGGATGGTTCCACAATAGCTATTCCTCTGTCACCAGAAGCTGAACTTCTATGTTTTTTAAGAGTACATGGGACTTTCACCAAAAATGCCTTATAATTTTGTATTATAAACAAAGTCTCAATAAATTGCCAAAGGTTGAAATCCTTTCAGAATATTTTTCTGACAACAATAAAATTAAACTAAAAATTTCAAACAAAGAGATAAGTACCCGAAGTGACTATAAACTAAACAACATACTTTAAAATTATCTTTGGATCAAAAAACATGAAAAACAGAAAAAACAGAGTTTAGAAAATATTTGAACTGGATGATAATGAAGATAAGACATATTAAAACTTGTCAGATACACTAGAGCACTACTTAGAGAAAATATTATAGCACTGAAGGCAAATACTAAAAAAAAAGAGAAAGGCTGAAAAATCAATGACATATACTTGGATATCAAGAATAGAGAAGAACGCCAAATCAAAATTGAGTAAAGTAAGAGAAAGGAAGTAATAGAGGTAAGAGCAGAAATCAATAGAATACAAAACAAACATACCAAAGAATAAAATAATAAAGCCAGAATTGATATTTGAAATGATTAATAAAATTTCTAAACACTGGAACACTGACTAGTGAAAAAAACATTATTTATCAAAATTAAGAATGAAAATTGGATTGTATATACAAATCTAATATATATTAAACACATAATAAGGGATATTATGAATAATTTGAGGCCAATAAATTTGGATAAAATTGACAAATTCATTCCTTTGTTCTTTTCCGCTTGCTTTTTTTTTTTTTTAAGGAATCATATATATAATATTTTGCTCTGGTGTCCAGAGTTTTATTTTCTGTTATTTTTTAAAATATTTATTTATTTGGCTGCATCAGGTCTTAGTTGCAGCACGTGGGATCTTTCGTTGTGTTGCACAGGCTCAGTAGTTGCGCTGCGCAGGCTCTCTAGTTGTGGTGCGTGGGCTCTAGAGCACGTGGGCTTAGTTGCCCCAGGACATGTGGGATCTTAGTTCCCCGAACCTGCCTCCCCTGCATTGGAAAGTGGATTCTTAACCACTGGACCACCAGGGAAGTCCCCCCCCCCTCCTTGCTTCTTTTGGTTGTTTTGAGGGTAGGATATATATTTGGGTAGATGACCTTTTATAAAGATGCTGATACTATATTCTTAGCAAATAGTTTTGTATTGTGCAACTTTGCCCCTCATCTTATGGCATAGGAAACTGAGGTTTAATGTCCAGTCTCTATCCTCTCAGTTACTAGAGTAGAACGAAGGTCTCTTAACACCCTGTTCTATGGTCCTATGTCCATCTCAGATGGTGAAGGTGTCCATCATTTCAAGGACATACTGAAGAAAACAGAATTTTCAGTATCTATAACGGCAGTTAGGAAAGAAGGGAAAGGACATGCTAATTAAGGTTGTCAGTGAGAGTTCATAATTGTATCTGACTGCCTGCTCTCCATGAAGAGAGATTGAAGGTACAATTTAATAACTGAATTGAGAATTGGCCCCTTCTTATGAGTTCCTTGAGTTAAAAGAATTTGGAGGACATATTGGCTATAAATTAAGGAGTAACATGCTCTTTTGTTGCATTACACATTGATTCTTATTATACAAATTAAGCAGTATTAAAGAGAAATAGTTGACTTTATTGTGAAACAATGGAATCTGTGTGAAGATATCCTTGCAATGCTAGCATGTGGCTTTTTTGTAAATCTGACCTTCTGGTGCACAGCAGTCACTGACAAAACAAAAAAATAATCTATTCTTACTCTTAACCTCCAAAAAGATTGCAGTGGTTCTGGGTGAGTAGCAAGCTGCTGCTGTTGACTGTATCTTTAGTCTTTAGCACTTGAAAACTATCTGCCCAGCCTGCTTCCCACCACGTGGTACTGACAGTGTGTGTGTGGGTGTGCATGTGGGTGTGGGTGTGCATGCACACGCATCCCTTTGCCTGTGTTCCCAATCGGCTCTGTAAAAGCTAGGTCAGTGGGCTGATGTGATCTTCCTTGAGATGCTGCAGGCTGGGTTTAGCATGACTGTCTTCAAACCAGTTTCTGCTGTGTTAAGTTTGCTTGAAATTTTGATTGGAAAAGCCCTTTTTTTCTTACTCTCCCACCTCTTTCCCATAACAGGCTGTTAGCAACTGTTCTCCTGGGAAGCTTCAAAGTGAGGAAATGGTGGGTTGAGCAGAGGAGAAAGAAAAGGAATACATGCTGTGGAAAGCTGTACTGTTGCTGTAGTTTCCTTTCCTCTCACTGAGATTTAATCACTGGTTGTAGAAAATTAGAATGTTTCAATAATGAGGGCCAGTGCAGGGTGGAAGAAGGAGAGGATGGCAGGAGAATTCAATAATAGGGCCAAGGGGAGATTAGAAATGTAATGCCCAGTAAATTGTGCTATGGAACTCTGCCAGTGATTAGGGAAGCAGAGCCATCCAGGGAACAAGGCAAATTTTCCTAGTGTTTCTTTTGAAGATTTGCAAATAATACCAGGCTGCCAGATAAGGGAGATTGAGACATGTTTCTGCAGTTCTCTTCTTCCTCACTTTAGGGACAATGTGTGCTAGAGGCAATCTGCCTAGCTGACCACCCATTTCCATCAGCTTTCTTTATACTCCCACACCAGCCCCAGTTACTCTGATCCCAATCTCGTGAGGCAGACCCCAAACTTTAAAGCAAACTGAGTCTCAGATACCGATTATGCCCTGCTTAATTTCCAGTTAAAATGGCATGCTTTCATATATATTTATAGATGCTGGAAGATGAGTATACCATTGTGTCTGTTCTGAAAACTTCAATAGACTGTGTGGTTTGGGGAGGAGAACGGCTAAGAACTCTCCTGGACGAGATATACCAGAAAAATGTATTGTTCACTGAGGTGGAAAAAGTAAGGAACTGGGTTCTAGAGCCAGCTTTGCCCCTAACTAGATACACAACCTTGGGCAAGTTATAATGCCTGAATCTCTTCTTCATAGAATAATGGGTGGAAATTGATGACTTCTAATGTTCTTTAAACTTTCATATTTTGTAAGGCACATATTCATCAATAAGTATATGCTGAATATTTCCTACATATGAAGCATTCTATACACAACTATTTTTTATTACCTTTGGTTTCAAAGGAATACATTTCCATGGCTACTTCAATTTCCTCAGTTGTGAAATGGGGCTAATAATGACTCTCCTTTTTACTTAAGAACATAGATGGGGATTGTATCTGAAAGTGATTTGGAAAATGTAAAATGCTCTGTAGCAGATATTTCTGATATATTCACATACATAATAAACATGTATTCCAGGAACAGATATGGAAGTTTTGCTCTCTGACATGATAACCAATAACCTGGAGACAATTTGCTTTATCTGAAAATATATGAGGCGCCTATGACCAGATGGACTTAACCTAATACTGTTCCCAAGTTGTCTGTGTGCGTATGTGTGTGGGCACCACACCAGCTTGCCTATTTCATTTTTCACTAATATTTGTTGAAGAAATGAAGGAATGAAAGAATGAGGATAGAATAATTTAGTAATCCCATGCTAACCTCAATGCTCAGTGGTTTTCCTTGACATTCTGCCTTCTCACTGCTTAAGTCTAGAGGAGGGTGTGCTATAGTTCATTGTGACTCAAAATAATCTATGCTCAGGGATCAAAAGATGTTAGTGTTGATTATACACACTTCCTCTACAATATTTTACTGTCTTAATTGCTTCTTGAATCCCTTTTTAATAAGTTCAATGTATTATTCTTACTTCATTCCCTAACACCTAACACAGCGTGTGGCACAGATTAAGTGCTCAGTAAATGCAGTAAGTCATGAACAATTTGTCCAATTCAATGGAACAACTGGTGTGGGTGCATAGGTGGAGGCATAAGACTAACAGGAATATTATGTAGAAACATGAATGATGGGATCTTGAAACTTGCCATTACATTTTGGTTATTTCTATTCAGTGTTAAGAGGGTTTCTGACATAAGAGTCTTATCTATTGTTCACTATAAATTATCTCTAAGATTCCTTCTGACTTCCAAATACATTAATCTGATTCCTCCAGTTTCAATGAAGAGAACATTGAAGAGTCTGGCTTAACAGTGATAACAACCATATGCACTAAGAGCCTACACTTGCTTAACGTTTGATAACAATGTCATCTCCACAGTTGTCCAGTGAGCCACGTCCATCATAAGCTCTTTGAGGATGGGAGCTCAGTCATGCTCAGCTCTAGTTAAGGCAGCTACTTAATTTAGGTGGATGAGGAACTTGGCTATTTGCAGAAAGGAAGCAGCCTGTGAGGGAGAAGACTGTTTCCTTATATGGCATTAGAATAAGACACCTCCCTACCCCCAATTTTACTTGTGATTTTCTATGATTATTCCTCATCTAAGAAGTCTCTTGAATTCCACAGCTTTCTGACTCCACCTGGACCAGTGGCAGAGATGGAATGTGGGCAGAAACTGGTTTTACCCTGGTCCTCCTTCACCTAAAAGGCAAGCTTGGGATCATATAGATTTGGGTTGGCTTATCCATCCTCTGCTCCTCAGGGTTTGAGCACAAAAGACATGATGGCCCAGTATCAGAAGAAAGGGAACAGATTTATTAGTCAGCCTGGTAGTGATTGTTTGAAGACTTTTGCCACCAAATGAACTGCCCAAGGCAAGTCTCTTATGCAGTTTGGCTTTAATTGCCTTCTTTTACTCTTTTTTGAGAGGTTATTATCGTAACACTTTTCCATCGAAAACAGTGTTCCTACCAGCGGGTATTTTGGAGTCTCCCTGCGCTACATAATAAGCAGTTCAACATTTTCTCCACATGAAATACTGCCATGCTACATTTAGGGGGAAGAATGGAAACTTGAAATAAAATCCTCATGCTTTTTCTTTTTCTCATGATTTTTTTTCACTTAATTATAAGTATTTTTCTATTTTGCTTCATTCGTTACCGAAGTGCGTGCCTCTCTGTCGAGGCACTCACTGCTTCTGATATTTTCGCCTGTCAAATCTCCCAGAGCAGATGGTCCCTTCAGGGAAGCTCTGGAAAGTGCTGGGTGTCTGGTTCTGGCTGGTCCCTCCCTCCCTCTTGGGGTCTCAGATGACAAGTCAACAAACCAGTTTCCCTCCTCTTAGGGGTCATTGATCCAGTAGCAGCAGGGTTTGGTTCCAGGGACTGCAGAGACCCTTTGCGGTTGGGTTTAGCAGCTACCCGGGTCCGCAGCGAGCCCTGGTCCTGGCGTGAGAGTGACATTCCGCCTGTCCAATCAGAGCCTCGGTTTTCTCTCCGGAGCCCGCCCCAGTTCCCTCGCCGCCCCAATAAGCGCTCTAAAAGGCCGGGCTTCTGCTGTCAAGTAGCTGGGGTGGGCTCGGCCGAGGCGAGGAGGGGCGCCGGGTGGGGAGATGCTCTCCCAGGTGTCTGTGGCGGAAGTGGGAAACCTGTAGGTTATGGTCCAGCTGTGCCGCGCCAAGGCGAGCAGGAGCAGGGAACAGGTAGGAGGCAGGACTTGCCCTTCTTTGCAGACAGAATAAAGAATGCGTGTTTTCCTGCTGCTGTTGCCTCCCTTCCCCTTCCCCCAGCCCCGCCCCGCCCTCGTCACCCCCAGATCTCCTGTAGTCGCCGCAGCTCTCGTCGAGAAGGACGGCAGGAAAGACTGGGTGGAGGGTGTGTGGTGCTGGGAAGGAGGGTTACGGGATGCCGGAGCCCGGGGTGACGGGCGGGGCAGGGCGGCAGTACTATGGGAGAGGGGACCGAGCCCCCTCTCCGTCTCGTCAACTTTCCTCTCGGAGGCTGCGGCCGCCACCGCCGGCGACTCGCCCAAGTGATGCCAAGTCGACCTGGCAGGGGAGGGTCTGGGAGAGCAGACCTGTCAGCAGCAGGGAACCTGCAGGTCTTCCTAAATCGAGAAGAGAAGAGCATCTGCTTCTCCCCACGCCTGTCCGCACCCACTCGTTTCCCCTCTCCTCCCTTGCCTCTAGACTAGTACAACCCTGAAAAACTGGGAATGATTGCGCTGAGGGGAAGAAGGACTTGTATGTTCCCTGGCCCCTGTTAAGAACCGGCTCCTTTCGGGAGTGGGGGGTTGGGGAGAAAGCCTGCAACTCGCAGGGCATTTTCCAGTTAATTACGTCTCCACTGAGAAGACATCAGCCCTTCTCCCCTATCTGCGGCAGACTGAGGAGGGGAGAGGCCAGGAAGGCTTGGCTTCTTCTCTCCTAGCCTGACGCTGTTTGTCGGAAACCACCTTCTCGCCTAGTTCCTAAAAGATGGGTTTATCCTGGGGGAGTTGCGGAGAGTCAAGTAATCGTGCCGGAATGGGCTCCCAGGGGCTGCAAGGCAGCCTCCTTGGGTGACCACATCTGGGTAGTAGGTGTTGGCCCAGTGCTGTTTCCTGTCGGAGTCAGACTGCTGGAAGCAGTAAGCAGAAGAATTGCAGAGAAATTAGACGCTGCATCACTCTCAGCGACTGATGACACCCTGCTTTGACAATTGCTGAAACATTCGGGTGATGGGAAGGGGGGTGAGGGGAGAAGTTGCAACCTTTTCTCATTTATTCATGCCACATCCAGCATGGGCATTTGTACACGTACTTGTGTGTGCATATCTCCAAGGTGGAGCTATATATAGCTCCTGCTCACCCAGCCCTGTTTGCCTGCTGCTGAGCAGGCTGCCTTGGTCTTCTGAAGCAATCTGGAAGCACTGAGTGGGAGGGGAAAAAGGGAATCAAATTCTCCATTAGGGGAAAAGCCTGAGAAGATGCACTCAGACTGAGGAAACCTTGCATGAAATAATGTTTCTGTATTGCACATGAAGATCAATGTTTCCAAATATTATTTTGAATACATTCTTAGAGTGCTATTTGATCTTCATCTATTTCCCTGCATTTTTCAGCTTCACAGTGTACACATGAGCCTTATCAGCCTGAAATGTAGCACATATATCAAATAAATATGAGTCATATGTGGCATATTTTATTAAATTCATCAGAGCGTAATGGTTTCCCTATGCCTGTACCTTGGTTGTTCGGTGGTAAATTTATTTGGGTAGTAACTCACAGCTGGCAGCATTAGGGGATCTGGGGGAAAATCCCAGATCCACCCACTTTATAGGATATAGAACTAAGGGACCTTTGGAATCTTGGAGGGTAATTTTGTTATATTTCTTTGTACAAATTTTACTTGTGGACCTGATATTTAAACTTGTGCTGCTGTTTTATATCATATCTATTTGCACGACATGGACTTTCTTTTATAGATGTATGTGCATTTATTTTTCCCATTGCCTGGAATTAGTTAATCTTGATGAAAACCTTTATTTTCTTAGATGAGAAAACTAAGATTTAGAGGACATAAGTAATTTGTTTAAAATCTTCTGAAAGTCCACTATTTCAACTCTAATATTCCAACAACCTACTGTGAATTAATTGCATAGCAGTTTACCATCAAATAGAATTCTTCAGTTTCCCATGGTTTTTGGTCCTGGTAACAATATTTGATCAATATTGATACAGTATAGACCAAGGTTATTCAGTTATTCAGACACTGTCTGTTTTGTTGCTTGACCATTATTTGTATGTCTGATTTGTCTTCTAATTAGGCAGTTAGTACTTTGCAGAAAAAGACCACGACCTACATTTTGTATAGCCTACAGTTCTAAGTAGGCTCAAATATTCTTACTGAGGAAGTATCATCATAAGGAATTGTTTGGATGGATGCAGCAATGATTTTGGGTAATCCATTTATTGATAGAAGGCTATGTGTTGAGAACTACTTTTGGAAACTTCCTTTGGCGCCATTGTCTTCTCCATGAGCAGGAATGAATGACATGAGGCATTTCTATATCCTTCCACAGAATGATTCTATTTCCTAGTAGAGGTTATGACTGTGTACAGGTTATTCTATATATACTCTCATATCTTCTTCCCCTTGAGACCAAGTTGAAAGATAGACAATCCATATTTCTCTACACGAAGCATGCCATGCCATGTGCCTTATTTTAAAAAAAGTGATCGACAGGGTCCATCCATTTCTACAGATAAATTGGCCATGATCTATGTCATATCAAGAACCAATCCTCTCTAAGTCATCAGTAAGTTCTTCTTCAAGTCCAGTATTCATTTTCTTTTTATTGGTACATTCATTTTTCTGCCCTTTTGATCTGCCATTTCTGCTGTATTGTCCATTTCCTCCTTGAAATTTTACTTCTTTGTACCACAATGATCTGATGTCATAATTATTCTCTTACTTTTTATAACCCTGTCTTTGTGCCCCTCTTATGTCTTCTTCCTGCTCCTAGCTTTCAAATGAATCCCCCAAATGGATGACAATTTTATTAGAAATAAAACTTTCCTTTGCATTTCCATTTCTATTCTCTCTTCCATGAGTCATTCCAAAATATTATCCTGGTGGCTAAGAGCACAGGTATTAGAAGGAAGCCTAGATGTGTTAATATTCATATATCACTAGGCAGATAAGTGAGTGTCAGTAAGTCAATTGGAAATTACAACAGCACTTATCTCAGAGATTTTTGTGGGATATTTTTCAAGTATTAAGTGAGATAATGCATGTAACACATTTAAAATAGGTATTGGCCCATAGTAATTACTCATAAGCAATAGCTATTAGTAGTAGCAATAGCTACAGTAATGATAATGTACATAGTGACAACCATTTTTTGCTTTCCCTCCATCAGTTGTCATCACCCTTAAGTTGGCTTTTACCAAAGGATACTGCAGTTTTCTAGGCTTTTCTGATTTGTGATCAGTTTTATTTATTTATTTTTTAGATTTCCTTTTCTCTACCTCCAAATGCCTACCATCCATTCAGTAATAAATTTATTCATTTCTATTCTCAACCTAATTTGTATTTTTCTCTGTTTTCCTTAATACCAGTTTCATCTGTCATTGCATGCCTCCCTTAGTGCAGTTATCAAATATCCCAGTGTATAAGTTTCTCTGCTTTAATCTGTCAGGTATTATTATTGGTATAATATATTTTTAATGTCTCTTATTGATTCAATTCTGCTTTGAAACTTTCACTGTGCTTTACTTTGTATCTTTTAAAAAAAATTTTATTTATTTATTTATTTGTTTATTTTTTAACATCTTTATTGGAGTATAATTGCTTTACAATGGTGTGTTAGTTTCTGCTTTATAACAAAGTAAATCAGTTATACATATACATATGTTCCCATATCTCTTCCCTCTTGCATCTCCCTCCCTCCCGACTTTGTATCTTGAAGAGCACTGGCTTTGGAGAAAGAATACCTGGGTTCAAATCCTGAGAACAGGACTTACCAGTTGTGTGAACTTGGAAATGTAGCAGGTGAAGGAATGGGGCATTATTTCACTATGGTTGTCTGGATGACTTACTGTGTAAAGTTGTATTTGAAAGTATATTCATTTAATATTACATTTAAATAACATTTTTATGATTATAAGGAAATACGGGATCATTCAAGAAAAATTGGAAATAAAATATAATTCCATCATCATGCACAGAGATCCACTATCAACCTTATAGTTTTATTTCTATGAATATGCATTGGTATTTTAAATTTACAGATTTGAAATTAGAGTGAATATTCATTTTGACATTCAGCTTTTTTCCCACTTAACATCATACCATAAATATTAATTTATTTTATTTAATATTCTTACTAACCATGTTTTTTTTATGGCTGCCAAATAATTTTTATATAGAGCTTTTAGATAGTTTCCAGTTTTTCACACTTATGGAAATGAACATAAATATTCATTAATCTTTACCTTTCTGACCATTTCCTTACAGTAACTTCTTAGATGTTACTGGATCAAACATATAAATATTTCCAGACTCCTAATGCTTATAGCCAAATTGCCCCAGCAAAATAATTTGTACAGAAATTGGTACTCAGTTTAAGCTGATTTGGCAATAGTCTTATTAATACTTGGTACTGTGGTTAAAACAATTGCGACTATTTTGATAGCAGAAATTAGGTATCTAGTTATTCTTTGAGTTGTGTTTCTATGATTATGAATGAGTTTGAGAAATGTTTTCATTTCTCAAATTGTTTATCTGCTCTTTGTATTTCTTAATTTGTGGATTTCATTTGACTATTTCTTTATTGGGGTATTCATAGTTTCTTCATATAATTAGAAATCTGTTGTAAACTGTGAAAATTTTCCCCACCCTGTTTTTTTGCCTTTAATTTTTTATGTGTTGAACACACAGAAATTTGTAACCTTACTGTAGTTTAATCTATAAATCTATTTGCAGTAATATCTTTCATTTCTTTAATGCTCAGAAAACTTTCTGCTACCTGACAAAGAATTGAACATAAAAGCACACATTTGAGGGTGCTATTGCTGAACTTCTTTTCTTCTTTGAAGTAGTATTTGGCTTATGTATATCATGTATCTCTGTGTGAAATGGCTCCTGGGGACATAAATACACTCACAGTCTATTGAGATCCCATTATTATTTATGTGACTTTCCCATGAAGTGAATAGTACCTTTATTCTTTCTGAGCTACTGTTGTCCATTTTAAAAGTGCCACAGGGAAAAATGTACTTTGGAAGATATTAAAGACCAGGTTACTCCGCCAGAGCAGGGCACACTGTTTGCACAATTATCTGAATGACTCAGGCACTAAATCTGCTTTTGCCAGGATTATCCAGATGGTCCTTAATTCACTGGATAATTGCTCACCCCTGTACTTGATTTTGATGATATAGACTGACTGTGTCGTCACTTTTCCTGCACTGTTTTATTTGTTGCTATTCTCTAAATGCTTAGGGTTTTTCACATTCATCTCTCTTCATGAGAGGCAGTTTCTATGGTCCTAAGAGCACACGTTTTAGAGTTACGTAGAGCTTTGCACAAAACCTAGCTCAGCCACTTACAAACTGTGTGATTTGCGTCCAGTTACTTAATTTCTTTAAGCCTTTGTTCCCTGTGTAGGAAATGAGGATATTCTGAGGATATTCAGAGTTCAGAGCCCCTACTTCAGTCCCCCTCTCTGTAGTCTTCTCAAGAACATTCTCCACACTATAATCAATTGCCTTTCTGAAACCAATCTCAACAGGTGCCTCCTCTGCTGAAAAATTTTTGATAGAGCTCTCTCTCTCTTTCTCTTTTTAACAACAATATGCCGGAAGTCCTTTAGGTTGTACTTAAAGTCCTTTACTAAATGGTCCTTGTTTACTTCTCTAAATTCATTTCCTCATTATTCCAGTCTCTTTTATCTCCAATCTCCCACAATGCCAATCACATTAAAATGTTTGCATTTCCCCTTATTCATCATATATTTTTCTCTCTTTTCTCAAACTCCACTTCCCCTCCATATTCTATTTTCAGCCAGACATCACCTGTCTCCTTGTCTGCCCTGTAGTTGATCTGCCTAACCTCTTCAAGGCTCAGGTCAGCTGCCACCATCTTAAGGAGGACTTCTCTGAACTTCCAGGCTGAGTTTTTTGTAAGCCCTTGAAGACAGAGACAATGCCGTATTCCTCTTTGTGCCCAATGAAGACCTTGACATATGTTTTCTGAAGAAATGAACTAAAGAAGGTTAAGATTAAACACCTTTTTAAGATTTCAACAAGTTAAGAATTTATATCTCTACCTTGGAAACCAAGAAATAAAACTAGAAGCTATGTCAATCTTCTTAATTTGTCAAGGATTAACTTCCTGGTTTTGTTGATTTATACAGCAAGATAGGTAAAACAGTCTTTTAATATGCAATTTGTCAAGATAAGACATGTCTAAGACTTTGAATAATTCCCAAATGCTAAATATGTAGGTAACTCTTTTAAATAATTCTCCATTTTAGAAGGAGGAAGAAATATATAGTTACATGGATAATGTAGATATATAAGCTTAGCTGTGTTTGAAGTAAATATTGGTGAAATTAATCCCCTTTCTCTTCATTTAATAAAAATCTTCCATTGGTGTGGTCTCTGGAAGTTTATAAAGCATGGTTACATGTATAACCTTGTTGGATCCTTTGCAACAATTCTGAAAGTTAGATTGAAAGGTGTGGTTATGCATTCTTACAGATAAAGAAACAAGCTCAGAGAAATAAGTAATTTGCCTAAGATCACATTAGTGGCAAATCTGGACAAGATGTAAGGTAATCTTACTCATACTTGCATGTTTGGTCTATTATGCTCAGCCAAAACATCTCACAGAGAGGTGCAGTGCACCATTCTGTCCAGGTCAAAGACATTGGTCTTGAAAGATATAAATAATCCACTGAGAGTCCTGAACAATCCAGTAAAAATTTACTGCACTAATACCTATGTATAGTTGTCACTTTGGTTTTTAATAGCTGAGAAGTAATGCACTGACAGTGATTTTTGATTTCAACATATTGTAAAATCTTGTATTTGTTTAATTGATTGATTATGTATATTTATATATATTTGTTTACATATATATAAAACTTCAGAGTGTATTTATTTTTATTTTTGGTGACAAGTACAATGTCCTTTCCCTTATTTTTTTTTACTAGAATATTAAAATGCTTTTTCTAGATATTCTTAATTAAGTAGGAAATATACAGCTTTTCAGTTTGGCTCTTAGCATATATTCTCTACAATCTTGGAGAATCAGATGAGTCAAATATGTTTTTCAGAAATATTACAAGAGTTGAAAACATTTTTATGAAAAATAGATGGGTACTTACCTAGAGCACTGATCTAGCCTAGTTTAAAAATGAAAAAAACAGAAGTATTAGACTGATTTTTTTTTATTTCGTTGTGCAGATAATGTCTTCTCTATAACTGCACTTCAGTTATTAACAACAACCATTTATTGAGTGCTCACTCTGTGTTGGGCATTGTTTTAAATGTGTTGCACATAACATCTCATAACTTAACCAAACCCAGTGAAATGGATTTTATTTATTATTTTTACCATTTTACAGGTGAGAAAAAATAGATATATTAAAAAGCTAATGATTAGAGAAGCTAGAATTCACATGCAGGTTAACTAACTCTTAAACCTAGATTATTAATCAGTGTGTTATTCTGCTCTCCATGATATCTAGTTTTAGTATTTTGTTAGTCACAGTTTAAATTTCCTGCATTTGAGGTGACCGTCTATCCCTAGACTCTCACATGAACTTAACATCAACACAACAGATTAAATCATTCTAAATTTATATATGTTTTATTTATGGAAATCTCATAAACAAAATGGTCTTTCACTACAGTGATTTACATGGGGCAGTTTTCCAAACATAAATTAAGCAATTACAATGTGCTATTTTAAAATTCATTATTTTAACTTTAAACAAAGTAACAGAATTTTGTATGCTTTTCTGCCCTAATTTTCCTTGCTGACATTACAAACCATAAACAGTAATTCTATCCTAAGACATCTAATCAGATCGTATTTAATTGTCATGGTTACTGAAAGTACAGATTTGCTATCAGTAACAGGCAAGATTGCCTGCTAAGATATTATAAATAATATTTATAATATTCCAGTTTGAGGCTTAACTTATAATATAATAGAAATTTATATCAGATGAAAATTCCCATTGCATATTATTTTTATACATTAAACACAATATATTTTAACTGAAAATCTTTAAAAATACCTACTGGATTGATTTACCGTATGTTTCTTTAGCTTTCAAATATTATTTTAGAGGTCATAACAACTCTTTTGGTACTAGAAAATTAACTCATTTTTTCCCAAAAATGTTATTTGGAAACTAAGACATCTATTTTCAATAAAACGTTGCATTTTTTTTAAACCTTTTTAATTAAAGAGTAACAAAAATATAGAAAAGCGCACAGAAAAGAGTCAGCACAATAAGTTATAACAAAGTATTTATATCCATGAAATCAACACTCAGTTCTAAATAAAGAACCTTGTCAGCCACCAGAAATCCTTCTTCCAGCCACTCCCAATCATTACCACCTTGCTTTTCCCCAAAGGTAATCATTAATTCTGACTTCAAGACCATAGAATCATTTTGCCTTTTTTGAAATTCATACAGACAAAATCATACAGTATGTGACTTTTTTGTATCAAATTTCTTCTGCTCAACCTTTTTGGTGAGATATATCCATGTTTTTGAATGTAATAGTAGTTCATTTTTGTTGTCTTATAGAATTCCATTGTATAAATACTCCAAAAATGTACCTATCTGTTCTACTTGTTAGACATCTGGGCTGTTTTCAGTTTTGTGTAATAGTTTTCCTATGAACATACATTCTTTTACATGTCTTTTGTACACATTTATGTGTATACATTTTTGTTAGGATATAGCTAAGATTAAAATTGCTGCGTCAATGGCTAATGCTTAGTAGAAATTGCTAGATTTTCCCAAGAGGTTGAGCCAATTTCCAATTCAATCTGTGGGTATGAGATTTCAAGTTACTCATTAGCTTTGCCTTCACTTGGTATTAATAGTCTTTTAAACTATTATAGTAGTTGGGAATGTGTGGAGCTGGATATCTAATTATGGTTTTAATTTGCATTTTTTTTCATTAATATGTAGTTAAACACTTTTTATATATATTTTGGCCATTTGAATATGATGTTTTGCAGTGTCATTCAAAGATTTTGTCCATTTTACTATTGGTTATTTGTCTTTTATTTATTCATTCATAAGTGGTTCCTTATATATTCTGAGTTTGAGCCCTTAGAAAATATTTGCAAATATCTTTTCCCACTCTATAATTTGCCTTATCATTCTCTTAATGTTATCTTTAATCAACAGATGTTCTCAGCTTTAATGTAGTCCATAGTTAGCATTTTTTGTGTTTTATTTAATAAGTCTTTCCTTATTACAATCATGGAAACATTTTTCAATATAGTATTTGTGCTAGACACTATATTGTTTTCATCTAAACAAAACCTGTAAAACTCATGTATCAATATTAATAATTTCTTATCTCATAAGAAAATTTCTCAAAAGTTCATCCTTAAGTATTAGATTTTTTGATGCATAATTTTATCAAGTTAAGGAAGTTCCCTACTATTTCTATTTGTTAAAATTTTAAATATTTTTAATAATTTTAAATTTAAATTAATTCAGATGATCATATGATTTTTATCTTATCTTTGTTAATGAAACAAATTATATTGATTGATTTTCAAATGTTAAACTAGAACACCCACCCAGAATAAATTTAAATAGTTTATTATGTATTTATTACCTAGAATAAATTTAACTAGTTCATTATGTATTTATTACCTGTTAATGTATATTACTAGATTAGTGTTGACAATGTTTTATTTAGGATTATTCTGGTAAGAGTTTGTGAATGATACATTTTAATTTCTTGTAGAATCCACTAGTGAAGCCATTTGGCCCTAGAAATATTTTTATGGCAGTATTTTAAATTAAAAATTCAGTTACTTTATGTGTTATGAGTCTATTCGTATTTCCTAAATATTATTTAATCTTTTGTGTAAGTTGTACCTTTCTAGGAATTTGCCCTTCTAAATTTTCAAATACATTGGGCATTGTTCTTCAAAATAGTCTCATACAATCTTTTTTAATATGTATAAGATTTTTAATGATGACTGCCTTTTCATTCATTTAAATCCACCCACAGAGCTGACTATTCTTGACATTTTGTATATATTTTAAAAGATTTTTATGAATAGAATATAGTTTTAAATATATTGCTACTACTATCAAAATGCATCATACTATATGTAATGTTCTGTCACTCATTTCTTTTATCTTGGCCAACTTTTATTTTCACACATTATAGTGCTAACACATCCTTTTTAGTATTTGCATAATATCCCTTTGCATGAAACAGAATTTATTTATGTCCCCCTTATTGGATCCTTGGGATATTTCTAATTTTTTTTTAAAAGAATGCCACAAGAACATTATTCTCATGTACATTTGTACATTCATTCCAATATTTCCCTAATACATTTCTAGAGTGAAATTGCTAGCAAAGAGACACATCTTTTGCAGATTATCAGTATTTCCAAATTGTTCTTCAAACACATTATAACAATATATAATCCTAGTGACATAAATAAGAATGTTTGCTCTTGAATATCCTCCCTTGTACTGAGTATTATCAATCTTTCAAATACTTTTAGATGTTTTCTTTCCAAATCAGACTATTACTAAAAAAAATATATATAAATAAAGCACAATTATGCACCAATGACATCATAAAACATGAATTTGGTATTTCCCTATTGATTGTTTTCTTTTATACATAAAAATATTTTGTCTATTATTGGGATTGTAAAATATTTCAATTAAATTTGACACTAAGTTGGTTTTATAAAATTTAAGTGCTAAAAAACTCTCCTGCCTTCATTGTTTGTTATTTTAGTATCATAGATTTTCAATATAATATATGGCTATGTTTGCTCATGCAGGAAAGAGTATAGTACTAGCTGTTCAGTAGACATAGATTTAAATCTAAATTCTAGCACTTAGTAGATATGTATTCTTAAGAAATCTACTTAACTCCTGTAACTCTGAGTGGCTTCATTTCCTAAATTGAGGAAAATAGGTATGAAAGTAAGTTTGCTGTATGTCTGTCATCTGATTATTTACTAGGTTTGATTTAGGTGATTAAACTAGTTAGGCAGGGCCTTTTCTCTTTCACTTTCCTATTTATGACCCTCTCAATGTTACTTGTTCTTCAAGGAAAACAGTTTCCAGGTATGAAAAAGGACTGTCTCCCATGAACAATCTATAAAGTAGGTCCTTCTGCTAGAAATGGAAAGAAATAATGTGATTAATACTTTTTTCCTTCATTTATTATATATTGTATTTGTAAGTGGAGGGAAGGAAGAAGCGGAAAGGGAGGGAGGGAGGGAGGGAGAACAGAAACACACATCTCCTATGTGGTAGGCTTTGTAGTAATGAATAAGTCAGACTTTTTCCTGCCTTCAAGAGGCTTCTAAGATAAGTGGGGAAAATAGATAAAAAGATAACCCCAAATTGTGTGATAAGTGTTTTAATACAAGGATATTCAATATGTTAGGTGAATATTGTATGCCAGGGACATTTAGGAGAGTATGACTGGTTAAAATAACTGAAAGAAATCTAGTATATGATAGAGTATAAACTATAAAGTAGCAAGACATATGGGCAAAGAGGAGAAAATAGTAGATCAAGAAAGTTTTTTTAAAGTGGTTGTATTTTACCCTAGAAGCAATAGTTCCAAGTAAGGCAGTGATTTAATTGAATATCCTAAAATGTGTTTTTGAGAATTTAATGAAGTAAAATAAAGATATTAGGTGTGAGAAGACTTTGTAATTTAAAAAATGTTAAAGAAATTAACTAGATTTGAAGCAGAATGTCTAGACAATTCTTGATTAGAAATATTGCTACAATATTGGCAGGGCTGTACTCTCCAAATCATCTCTTTTAAAAAGCTCTCCTAATAATTTCATTTTGACTTTATTTTGCTATTAGTATGTTATAAAACTTCCTTTGAGTAAATAAGGAGAGAAAATTAAATATATATTTTCGTCTCAATCTTCCCGTAGCTTCTTTGAGAGCTAGATTTCTGCTAAGACATACACATCTTTTAATTTTTTAATTTTTTTTTTATTATTTTTTAAACATCTTTATTGGAGTATAATTGCTTTACAATGGTGTGTTAGTTTCTGCTTTACAACAAAGTGAATCAGCTATACATATACATATATCCCCATATCTCCTCCCTCTTGTGTCTCCCTCCCACCCTCCCTATCCCACCCCTCTAGGTGGTCACAAAGCACCGAGCTGATCTCCTTGTGCTGTATGGTTTCTTCCCACTAGCTATCTATTTTACATTTGGTAGTATATATATGTCCATGCCACTCTCTAACTTCGTCCCAGCTTACCCCTCCCCCTCCCCCTGCCCTCAAGTCCATTCTCTATGTCTGCATCTTTACCCCTGTCCTGCCCCTTGGTTCTTTAGAAACTTTTTTTTTTTTTTAGGTTCCATATATATGTGTTAGCATACGGTATGTGTTTTTCTCTTTCTGACTTACTTCACTCTGTCTGACAGAATCTAGGTACATACACCTCACTACAAATAACTCAATTTCATTTCTTTTTATGGCTGAGTAATATTCCATTGTATATATGTGCCACATCTTCTTTATCCGTTCATCTGTTGATGGACACTTAGGTTGCTTCCATGTCCTGGCTATTGTAAACAGAGCTGCAATGAACATTGTGGTACATGACTCTTTTTGAATTATGGTTTTCTCAGTGTATATGCCCAGTAGTAGGTTTGCTGCATCATATGGTAGTTCTATTTTTAGTTTTTTAAGGAACCTCCATACTGTTCTCCATAGTAGCTGTATCAATTTACATTCCCACCAACAGTGCAAGAGGGTTCCCTTTTCTCCACACCCTCTCCAGCATTTATTGTTTGTAGATTTTTTGGTGATGGCCATTCTGACTGATGTGAGGTGATACCTCATTGTAGTTTTGATTTGCATTTCTCTAATGATTAGTGATGTTGAACATTCTTTCATGTTTTTGTTGGCAATCTGTTACATATCTTTTTAAAAGCCATAGAAGTGCATGGAAGTTCATAGAAGTTCACTGGACTTTGGATGTCATTTCTAGCCATGGCTGAGAATACCACCATGCTTATTTTATAAACACACATGGTTTACTCTTTGAATACAATTGTATTTGTTATAGGGGCATATAAAATAGCCATTTGTAATATGACTAAATCACTAAAAATGTTGTCCAGTAGTACTCCCAAAAGGTGTTTTGTTGGTGAAGGAACAGGGAAATGTGAAGAGAGAACAATATTTTGGAGTCTTTAGCTTCCTGGGTGATCTTTGGAGTGTACTGGATTGCTAAGAATATTAAAGTTAGATTTTTGTAGCCTATCCAGTTCTCAGGGTGGTTGAGAAAAATGAATATTTTATTTACAAACTCAGAGCAGAGAGCAAAGATCACTTGCTCTAATTCTTACATACATATCAATAAAATGGATGCATTATTTTATAATATTATGTCCTCCAGTGGCTTTTTAATCCTGGGTAATTTTATCCAGTGTAAATTGTATTATGTACTAGAATTTTCAGTCTAATTTGAAGTTACATTTTCTTCCATTTATTTGATTTTATGTTTGAGAGAAAACATGGTATATTACTCATGGCTATGCTTTTATTTTTGGAAATCAAAATTGTATCACTAAAATGTTCTGTTCACATTTTTCAATACCTATTGGTTTCTGACAATATGCTGAAAATGTTCCACTGCATACTGTCTGATCTGAGGTGGTAGATGTGAATGTAATAACTGCTAGTAAACTGAAATATTTCTTTAGAACCAACTGAGAAACAGTGTTACAAATGTTACCACAAATCACGTTTATTCATATTGCCTTCTATTTTTAAGAAGAATACTGCAGAACAAAGGAATTTGGATTCTTGCTAATATGTAGGGTAAGGAGACAATCTTGCTGGACTCAGCAATTATTTTATTTTATTTATCTTTTTAGATCTCTTAGTGTAATTCACACATAACCTAGTTACTTCTGTTTTTGAGTTTTAAATCCAGCCTTCCTCCACAACCCTTCTGTAACACATTCTGGAAGATGACATTAATATTCATGTTACTAAAAATATCATTGTGTGTGAAGTGGAATGCCTTAATTAATTAAATGTTGCTTCACTCAGCATGTCTTCATCTCTACTGCTATCCTTAAGCTTATGAGGGAGGAGGGATCTCTCCCCTTTCTTAATTCCAATTCCTCTACTATTTTTCTGGATCTCAATTTTCTACAACATGAGAGAAAATTTGCTCTTATGCTCATATGCTTCCTCCCCAGAAATGCCAATCCTTCTTTCTTAACTCCCTAATATTCCCCTGTCTTCTAACTTTTCAGTTGTTTTTCTACTAACTTTTCTAGGTTCTTTTTAAAATTTCATGTTTTCTCATCCTTCCAGAATAACTAGTCTACAGTTTCTAAATATGACCTCAGCTATAGCAACATTCTCCTTCCATTCTTCTGATTCATTGTAATGGAAGAGGAAAGCCAACTTCTTCATAAATTTGTTTCTCTTCCTGGGTTCTGGATTACACCCTCCTATCTTTTTAGGGTCCTCACTATATTCATTACCACCTCTTTCTTGGATATTCAACTTTGATCTTTCTACTGGCTTCCTGATGCCAGCATTTAGGCATGCCTAATTCTCTTTCATTTGAGAAACAATGCAGACAAAATTAAACAAACAAAATCATCCTCCAACTCTTGCCTCCCACAAGCTACTGCAGTCATTTTTCCCTTTTCTCTTTCACAGCCAAGTTTCTTTGAACATTTATCTATGTTTGCTTTACCATATTTTGCCTTCAATTCTCTCTCTAACCTTTGAAACCTGGTTCTTAAGCCAGACATTTTAGTAAAACTGTACTTTACAAGGTCTCCAAAACACCACCTAGTTCCTAAATTCTGTGGGTACCTTTCAAATATCACCTACTTGACCTTTCAGGAGAAAATTTAACACTGTTGAATTTTCCTTCTTGGAAAGGTCTTTTCATAGTTTGGATTTATTGTTAAGCAAATATTCATTTCTCTTCCATTCCCACTGTTAATACAGCATATAGCTGTACCAATTGATGTTGTGTTCAGTCATACGTCTAGCTTTGCCCAATGTAATAATAGTAGATGTGTACTAAGCAAAGATTATGAATCTGAGTTTGGCATGGTTCTTACACTCAGCCATCTGCATTGAGAAGCACATATGCTGGGAATCTGCTGATCCAAGGTGAAAGTGGAAACATATGAGCAGGCACAAGGGCAATACAAAGCTTGGAGCCAGACCCAGTTACTGTACAGCCTAAAGCATGATTGACCTAGTCAAACTGTGGACCCATGTGCAAGAAAAAAAAAAAATATTGTAAATTTGGGATGTTTGTTTTGCAGCGTTTTTGGGCAATAGCTGATTGATATAACTCAATTCCTTGAGATTTCATGAAACCATTTTCTGGTTTTTCTTTTAAGTCTCATAAACCTTTGTAGCCTTTTGTAATCTTTTCTTCCAGAGGCTTCTGCCCTAAACCCATTACCTCAGTTTGAATATACTTACTGTGAGATCCTATTCCCAGTGATGGTTCTGATTGCTATCTATATGCTGATAACTTCTAAATAATTAGCTTCAATTTGACCTATACATCAGACCCATCTTGTCAAAAATGCATTGGACATCTTCACTTGGTGGTTTCACAATCACACCAAACTCCATTTCCTGAACACAGTGCTTCTGCTCCACAATACATTTCATACTCAACCACAGGGGGGATAAAACTAAAACAGCTATGTACCACCAACGTTACAAAAATTAGTATAGAGGTTATGATTTATTGCATTTTTGCTTTATGCCTTTAAATGCATTATCTGACTTGTTGCAACAACTCCATGGGTTGTAAATTGTTATCCCTCCTTTGATGGACAGGAAGTCCAATTAAATAAAATAAGATCAATAGCTAGTAAGGGAGTGAAACAGATCAAATGCAAATCTGTCTGACCCCATAGTGTGGACCTACTTATAAAATTTTATGGGCTGCTTGTTTAAAATTTAAATTTAAGGACCAGACTCTCCAGTGATCTTTTCAAGGTGTTGTACTGCATACGCATATTACCTATTCAACAATAACTATCTCTGTTCCCTCAACAAAAAACTTTCTTGCTATCCTCCACACAAACCACCCACATTAATGCTTCTGTGTCTTTGTTCATATTATTTATTGTAAATAATGGTAGCTGTCTCCACATATATCCAGATTCTCTCCTTCTCAGATGCACTTCATTTAAAGCTTAAGGCTTTAAGAGATTCTCAAACTATTTCTAATGACAGTGGTTAATTTCCTAAACCCCTATAGTATTTTTTTTCTAATCAGATCAACTAAGATTTATTGCAAATTACTTGCAAGGCATGATCTTAATCATAAGGAAGCTTTTACACTATATATAAATAGTATCGACCCCACAGAAATTTTCAAGTAAAATTATGCTAGTGAAATATTACTAACATATAACTTGTATATATTATTTAATAGTTTCATATTCCAGTTTCTTTAGTTGTGTCTTGAACACAAAGACTTGTGGTCAGCCTCTTTTGTGTTCATTTCAACACCAAGTACATTTCATTGAAAAGTTGAACTGAGTATTTTAAATGAACTGAGTACTTTATTTTTAACCCCTATTATTGCTTTTTCTTTTACTGCTCTCTCAAAAATATCATTGAAGTATCATATCACCTAGAGAGATATTTCTCTCTCTCAAATCATAGATTTATATAATTCATTGAAATAATTATAAGAATTGACTTATTTATGTTATTAAGTAAATGTAAATAAAGTTAGCCAAAATCAAAGCTGCAATCTCAAGGAGCTTAGTTATCAAGGTCTTCATCATACTTGTTTATATGAGACTAAATAAAGTATGTGAAAAGTAGAATAGAGTCACTCAGTGATTTCTATTTCTTTATGCTAACAATTTCTGGATTATTTGACATATTTTAGGTAAGTTTTTCTACTTATGAAATGGCCTAACAGATGTAAATTGTTCAGTGTAGTTTCTCACAAAAGAAGCATTTGATAATAGAAGCGCTGGGGAGGTCATGCTGAAGATGTTATGCTTTTAAGGTTCTATCACATTAAAAAAAGAGTATCATGAAGGCAGAGAAGATAGTCATTATTCAGGGAGAATACCGAGGAATTCTCTATGTACATAGTAAAATAAGTGAAAAAGTAAATAAAACGTCCAACCAAAAACCCTTGTGTTCTGTTACCTTAAGAACCGTTGGGAAGTAAATGTATATGTCTTTTCCACATTTAGTACTTTGGTTTAATCTATTATTAAATGGCAGAATCATACTGTTTTTTCCTGATATTTTCAGATTACACTCTGCTCTATTTCTCCCTGCTAAGAGAAACAAGATAAGTTCAAATGACCTCACTGGGTAGTAATTGGGATTCTTCTGAATTTCTTTCTCCTTGACTACCTAAGTGGTAAGAGATGGGATGATTAATTATGACCTCATTCTATTCTGTTGTTAGACTTTGGGGTACTAACAAAAAATTTCAGGCTTAACCACATATGAATATAAGTATGTAGTCTAAAGTCAATATAAAAGTTTAAAATTGTTAGTTTTTTCTTGGATTATCCATATAATAGGTCTTCTCTAATTATGAGGATAACTGAGAGTTGACTTAAGCATCTTGTCTGTTTGAAAATTCTCCCCTGATAGGCACACTAAAGATTTTCAGCATTTCAAGAACTAGATATTCATTTTAACCATTAGCAAACCCAGGAAGTTTTCACAGTTTGGGCAATTCGTGAAAAAATGGAACAGACTTCACAGACTCTTAGTATGGGGGATTTCTGGAATTAATAGGTTGGGAAGTAGCAATTGTAAAATTTTACTCAGAGGATCACATATAAGAACCACTCTTTGGGTATTCCTCTAATTACCTCTGGTACCAATTCTTTGTTAACTGGTAACACTTACCTTCAGACAATGATAACCACACCAAGAGTATTAGCTAATGGAAGAAATAACAAAACAACTTAGTTTATTGTATAGGATGATGCTGCATTAGCAGGATTCTTTGCCTTGATTTAACATTACTAACACATTTTTTCCTTACTATCAAAAAATAACAAAGGTAGTCTTCTAGGGCCTGATTTGATGATTCTTGTGTTGAAGAAAATATTAATATTCCTGTTGATTTTGAGAAATAAATCTGTTATGGTCTCAAGTTTTTATTACAATCAAGTCTGGGGGGAGCAAGTGGGATACCCATGATGCTTTCTCATGAACAAATAATTTCAAGCTCCTTATAGTCTAGTAATTAGAGAATATGAGGGTGAATGTAATTTGCTATGAAAACTAGTAAATGTACCCTTGAGATTAATGATAAAATTCCACAAATATTTCTAATATTTTGAAAGTCGAGATGATAGAGTATCTCACAATCTTAGCTGGATATTAAAATCACCCGGGTAATTTAACAATACTGATACCTGGGCCCCACAATTTAGACGGTCAAATTTAGTTGGTTTGGGTCTGGTCTTGACACATGGAAATGGGTAGAGGAGAAAGATTAAGGAGGGAAGTCCAGACAGGAAGCCAACTACCATTTCTCAAGACCTGCTTTCCATATGTCAGGAACTACATGAGACATTTTATGAATATTGTCCCTAAACCTCACATAAACTCACAAGATAACTATCAATTAAGAGCTTTTTAAAATCTAAGGAATAGACTTGAATAAAGGGATAAAAGAACTTTCTCATGGCAAGAGGTTGTTTAATAAGTGGGAGATTGGTCACTAGAACCCAGGCTGTGGTGGCTCCAGTGTCCATTCTTCTTCATTTCCTTGCATGGGTACTAGATGCCTCTTTCTTCTATTTCAGGTCAATTCTATTGTTTCCTTGAAGAAGCATTATAACTATAACTTCACAAGGAAAATAGTTTCATAGCTCTATATAAAAAATACAGCTTTGTTTTTCTTGCATTGGTTTAGGTTGAAATTTAGCAT
Source organism: Eschrichtius robustus (assembly GCF_028021215.1). Taxonomy (NCBI): domain Eukaryota; kingdom Metazoa; phylum Chordata; class Mammalia; order Artiodactyla; family Eschrichtiidae; genus Eschrichtius; species Eschrichtius robustus. Next base: position 33,643,928 of record NC_090836.1, read on the forward strand.
TACAATCACCACTGGATAAAATCACTCCTGTAAGCACAGTGTACCTAGTGAATTGGAGGAATCTCTTTTAGTGTTTCTCAAGCAAAATAGGGGCCTCTTGTAAGTAATTGTGTTTATGAATTTTTTATAATATTTGGTTTTCATATTTAGGTCTGTATTATTCTTTAATCAGGTTTAAAGATACTAAGTAAAATGGGATTTCTTTGGTTGTATATTTTATCTTTCAAGAAAAGATTCTAAGTGTTTAATTGACTGACTTATAAGTACAGTAGATTATGGTTTAATTTTTTTCTCTGTTTTTAAAATTGTTTTCATGTACAATTCAGCCTTTATAATGTTTTTTATCCCACCTGATGGATATCTCTTTTTAAAGCAATGTACAGTCTCATTTGAAACCAAGAACTTGCTGAATAGTTTTAAAGGTGGTCCTGAGGGTTATGAAATTTTTTCAATGCCTTCTCTGGTAAGGAAACTGGAGCTTTCCAGTCAACAGGAAGAGTTGGCTTTAATGAATTCAGGCCTGTCTGTAGAGCCCAAAGTACAGAAAAGAGGCCTCTGGGGAAATGGCTAAAGTACTCTACCAGCCCAGCATTCTGGAACAGCATGATTGAATAGAGTACTTAGGTGGCACTATGAGGCAGAGATTATCCCCTCTTTACAGATGAAGAAACTGAGGACACCTGAGGCTACATATTTAGAGCCGTAAATCATAGGCTGGCATTTGGACTCAGATCTGATGGACTTTGCACCTATCCTTCAAAGTTTTCCCAGGCTCTACTGTGCTCTTTATTCAGACAGACTGGCTTGTGTATTACTAGGCCCTGGCTATCCATCTGATAAAAATTTGGCATTTCTTTCCATCAAAGCATATTTTCCAAAGGTGTCCTTAGGAAGACAGTCTCATTGAATTTTATTTCCCTTCACCTTAGATGGTATGAGGTGTTACGTCTTTTAAGAGATGCTATTTGAAATCACCGTTATCTGACTACCTGCATGTTACTACAGTTCAAAACTTTTTAAACATTGGACTGTTAAAGTTAATTATATGGTTATTTGTCCCTTGAAGACAGAAGTGTTGCTCATTCAGCTGGAAATAATGTGCTGAAGATGGAAAAGTTAACAGTTGCTGATTCATCACATGGAATAATGCATATTTATGGATATTCTTTTATAATGATAGAGAATGCTAAATAAATCAGTAATATGTGAACACAATGGGAAGATGGACTAATAGTCACTTTGATTTAAAATTGAGGATAGTTACATTTTCAGAGTATAGTATTTAGAGAAACTTTATATAGAAGCCTAATCATTTAGTCACCACAAAATCTTTTTAGCCCAAGAATTTGCTATATAATTTCTAAGCTATTTGATAAGCAACTTCTAAATAACAGTCCTTCTTAACCTGATCATCTGGCGTATAAAATACAGATACTAAATATAGCAGTTGAAAGAAGGGAAGCAGTGGCTTTTAAGGAAATGAGCATTCAACTTTGAATCAGGACCAGAAACTTGACTATATTTCATGGGAAATTGTAGAACTCAACTTATCTCATTGTGCTTTGAGGTCAGAAAAATAAATCATTCTTATTTGCTTAGTATATTCTTTCATGGTTCAGAGGAAGTATATAATATGCTAGCTACATAAGTGCAGAGGCTCTTAGATGGCAAAGTAAGTATTAAGTATCTACCAAGTGTTAGCATCATGCTAAAGTTAAAAGAGTAGAATTCTGTTAAAAGATATACCTTGTTGGTCCTAACACTGACATTCAGCAATGTGGCTTTCTTAGACTAATCTACTTATGAATCTACTCTCTATATTTTTTACTCAAATTTATCTCTAAAGAATGTCAAACTCAGAAAGGTGAGTTTAGAAGAACATACTTATTAGCAGTAATTTGATCTCTTAAGTTCTAGCTTTAGTCACTGTCTTTTAAAGATTTAGTTCAGAGTATGTTTCATTGTTAAACACTATAGATAGATCTCAGTCTAAGTAATAGATACCCATCTCAAAGGTTTTGTGTGTGTGTCTGTGTGTGTATACACACGCAAGAGAAGAGCAGTATAAAAAATGTTATGACACACAGTCAAATAACATTTAGTTTGTATGGCTGTTTTGTGTTTTTGAAAATTGAATTTTATTTGAAATGTGAAGGTAATATGGTTGCCAGATAATTAAATCCTACTATAAATCCCTTTGAAAAATTAACTATTATCAACTAGTTTTTTATGTAATTCAACATTTTTTGAACATAATCTTGTTAGATTATCTAAGCTGAAGCTCAAATGTGATTGTGTCAAATATAAAATAAGGAAAATACATTTTTGCCCTTTGGGAGAACATTATAAATTGATCCTCTGTCTTCTCTTTCCAAACCCCAAGCATCACAGTTCATCAGGATGTCCTCATTTATCAGAGTTGTTTAAGACAATGAAGCCCACATAAAGAATGCAATACTTTGTATCTCAGTCCTCCTTGAGCATCTCCAGACTCAACTTTTCACCTTTCCCATCACATTCCCTGCCCAAAAAAGTCAACAAAATAAGCTAAATGGGTGATGGCCATAAAATCACTCAGGACCAGCTCCTATTTTCTCTCTTATGTAGGATCTTTTCTTTTTTTATATAAATTCATTTATTTTATTTTTGGCTGTGTTGGGTCTTCGTTGCTGCCCGTGGGCTTTCTCTAGTTGTAGCGAGTGGGGGCTACTCTTCGTTGCGGTACATGGGCTTCTCACTGTGGTGGCCTCTCTTGTTGTGGAGCACAGGCTCTAGGAGTGTGGGCTTCAGTAGTTGCAGCTCGTGGGCTCAGTAGTTGTGGCTTGAGGGCTCTGGAGCACAGGCTCAGTAGTTGTGGTGCACGGGCTTAGTTGCTCCATGGCATGTGGGATCTTCCCAGATCAGGGATCGAACCCGTGTCCCCTGCATTGGCAGGCGAACTCTTAACCACTGTACCACCAGGGAAGTCCCTGGATCTTTTTTCTAAGTTTTAAAATTCTTTATGTTATATAGAGAACTCTAAAACATCATCTTATTTTCACTGATAAAGAGAAATGCCAATATGACTTTGATACTCAATCCTAGTACTTAATATATTCTCTCTTTGTAATTTATTGTCAAAGGATGCTGATTGCTATTGGAGCATGTTACGTAAATTTGAACTGTGGGGAACATCACACTTCTCCATCAACTAATAAGTACCTCATGGTGGGGCTACGCAGGATACAAGAGAAGTACAGGTCAACATTTCCTTTCTTATAATTCTGGAATTCAAAAAAAGCTCTTAAACATACAGCATTGTGATTCATTTGGTGATAAAACCTGATTTTTACCTGAACTCATTTGGTAGCAAAACATGTTCTGAACTGATTTGAGGCCATTTCTATCTTATTTATTCTATCTGGAGTGAATATACCCAATTTTTGCTAAAGAAATATTGATGTCTTTGATTACATGTTGCTACTCCAAACAGATATATACACTTCCAGAATTCCAAAAACTCCAAACATATTTTAATCCAAAACATATATGGCCCCATGGACTTTGGAAAAGGGATTCTAGGTCTGTTAGACGTTGTCCTTGCACTCCAGCAGCTTGTAGTTTATTGAGGTGTATGACAGGAACACCACCTTCAAACACATAGTCAACAAATAGTTACTGAAAGTCTACCAGTTGGCAGATATTCACACACATACAGATATATGTATATATTCTATGTATATGTATATATATATGCATAATATAAAACTATGTTTTATATATAATGTATATAATGTTAATTTTGCAACATAAGAGAAAAGTAGTACTAGTTTAGAAAAAGTCTAGTGATATAAAAGTTTTCAGAAAGTAGTAGAACTTCTCTCTTAATCATTTTTGAATTTGTTTCTTCATAAAATAAAGCAAAAGCACATTCAATAAGGAAACCTCTGTATGTACACTGAAGGTAAAAACAAATAAGCCTGTAAAATTTTGATGAAAACCCTCCAGTAAGTGTGTTTTTCTTTCCATATAATAGAAAGCTGTTTTGAGGATAGATCAGTGTAACAAGTTTAGATCAAAGAACCAAATAGAATTTAGTTGACTTTCATTACTGCCCTTACTAGATATGACTTTAGGTAAGTTACTTAAAATCTTTAAGCCTGCTTTATTATCTGTAAAATATTAATAATAAAAGCAGCCACCACATAGACTTGTTAGAGGATTATATCAGGTGATGCATGTATTGGAGGATGTCTGGCACATAGGAAGCACATTTATGCTGCTTAATATGAAGCTGTTCTCATCCAGGCCCAGTGGATAAAGATAGTCTTAGGCTATAGAATTCTATGTAATTCATTCTTAGCTATTCAAGGGAGTTATTTTCATTGCATGTTATATTTTTGTTTGATAGGATAAATTTTTCTATAATCTTTTAAGATTTCATATCTAATAATGAAAGTAGTTATCTGGTGAAGAAGCCATCTTCAGCTGCTCTAGGCCTTTATGTTTATTACTGGAAGTCTCTCAGCTGACTCACATGAGACTTTTAGATTTAATTTCTAGAATTTCTCCAGGAAGTAGAGGAAATTGGAACAGCAAAGTGTTTTGTCTTATGAAATACTTGATGTGTTATTTACTCCTGATGAGCTCAAGTTTAATAGCTAAGCCATTCAATACACTCATAAGGTGATCACACCCTCTGCCCTATAAGAATCTCATTGAAATAAGCAACAATAAAGTATAAAACTAGGTGGTAAAATGGAAAGGGATAATATTCATAATAGAAACTTTGACATATTTTTGCTAGACATAGTGAAGTCGTATTAGAATGAAGGAACTTCTAATGTGACCAAGAATCTCTGTGTGTGTTAAAAAGACTCATCAAAAAAGGAAGTGGAAGAGATGGTAGCAGGGCCACGTTATGACTTTCATGGACTCCAGGCACTTCTACCTTTATGGGCCCCTTCCTCAATAAAAAATAATTACAAGTGATATTTTACACCAGACTTGTTATAAAGATAAATATAATCCAGGCTGGATTTATTATTATATATTCATTAATAGTATATCTATTTTCTCTTCTTTTAAAGCAAATTAAAATTAAAGCATTTTTTTGAACTCCTAAAAGTAACACAGACCATAGGCATTGTGCCCATTGTGTCTGCCTCATGGATAAGCACTATCCTGGATGCTAGTAGAACTTCACCACTCCTTTTTCTTAAAAGCCAAGTATCAGTGCAATACCTGGATTTCTACAAGAGCATTTAACAGGCATAGAATACAGGAATGGCCCAGCCAAACAACGGTTCCTTCAATAAAGAAAAATAAAACTCATCTTCAACATAGACTGACAGATCCTGTCCTGACTTTGTGCAGTTCAGCTTAATTTCTTTCCATCACCATCCCAGGCTACTGCGACTCTGGCTTAACAAAATGAAAGTAAAGTAATTGAAAATGACTCCCTTGTCTTTTCATTTGTACTCAGAAGGTTTGGAAATAGATCCTCAATGTTCAGTATTGAAAAAGCATAGACCGTCCTCTGTGATCACAAGCAAACAAAAGAACACTTTGGTTCAAAAGACAATGACATTTGAAAATAAGATAGAGTATATTCTTATGCATTTTTTACTTCAACACAGTAGAAAATTTTAGGATATGTTAGGTTGACTTTAAAATGAATCAACTTTTGATTTTAATCAAATAAATAAATCATAACATTGCAATTTAAGAGCAAAAATCATGATGAGAGAATGATCTGAAACAAGAAAAATTGCATGGAATAAAAAACACAACCGCCAAATTAAAACTCAAATAAGAATAGCGACCATTGATGGCATTTCACAAAATCAGTAATGTAAATGACATGTTTAAGAAATTCTCCCAGCATCTGTTGCATACCTGAATAGACAACGAATCATCCCAAATTCAGGAGGTGGACTTTGGGAGCAGGATATATTAATTTTTCCCCTTTTCCTTTTTCTGTGAGTGTATATGTGTATGCTTCTGGGTGAGATTTTGTCTGTACAGCTTTGCTTTATAATAGCTTTATTTTATTTTATTTTATTTTATCCTCTTTCTTTCTATTTTTTCTCCCTTTTACTCTGAGCCATGTGGATGAAAGGCTCTTGGTGCTCCAGCCAGGCAGCAGGGCTGTGCCTCTGAAGTGGGAGAGCCAACTTCAGGACACTGGTCCACAAGAGACCTCCCAGCTCCACGTAATACCAAATGACGAAAATCTCTCAGAGATCTCCATCTCAACATCAAGACCCAGCTTCACTCAACGACCAGCAAGCTACAGTGCTGGACACCCTATGCCAAACAACTAGCAAGACAGGAACACAGCCCCATCCATAAGCAGAGAGGCTGCCTAAAATCATAATAAGGCCACAGACACCCCAAAAGACACCACCAGATGTGGACGTGCCCACCAGAAAGACAAGATCCAGCCTCATCCACCAGAACACAGGCACTAGTCCCCTCCACCAGGAAGCCTACACAACCCACTGAACCAACCTTAGCCACTGGGGACAGATACCAAAAACAACAGGAACTACGGACATGCAGCCTGTGAAAAGGAGACCCCAAACACAGTAAGATAAGCAAAATGAGACGACAGAAAAACACACAGCAGATGAAGGAGCAGGGTCAAAACACACCAGACCTAACAAATGAAGAGGAAATAGGTAGTCTACCTGAAAAAGAATTCAGAATAATGATAGTAAGGATGATACAAAATCTTGGAAAAAGAATAGACAAAATGCAAGAAACATTTAACAAGGACGTAGAAGAACTAAAGAGGAACCAAGCAACAATGAAAAACACAATAAATGAAATTAAAAATACTCTAGACGGGATCAATAGCAGAATAACTGAGGCAGAAGAACGGATAAGTGACCTGGAAGATAAAATGGTGGAAATAACTACTGCAGAGCAGAATAAAGAAATAAGAATGAAAAGAACTGAGGACAGTCTCAGAGACCTCTGGGACAACATTAAACGCACCAACATTCAAATTATAGGGGTCCCAGAAGAAGAAGAGTAAAAGAAAGGGACTGAGAAAATATTTGAAGAGATTATAGTTGAAAACTTCCCTAATATGGGAAAGGAAATAGTTAATCAAGTCCTGGAAGCACAGAGAGTCCCATACAGGATAAATCCAAGGAGAAACACGCCAAGACACATATTAATCAAACTATCAAAAATTAAATATAAAGAAAACATATTAAAAGAAGCAAGGGAAAAACAACCAAAAACACACAAGGGAATCCCCATAAGGTTAACAGCTGATCTTTCAGCAGAAACCCTGCAAGCCAGAAGGGAGTGGCAGGATATACTTAAAGTGATGAAGGAGAAAAACCTACAACCAAGATTACTCTACCCAGCAAGGATCTCATTCAGATTTGATGGAGAAATTAAAGCCTTTACAGACAAGCAAAAGCTGAGAGAGTTCAGCACCACCAACCCAGCTCTACAACAAATGCCAAAGGAACTTCTCTAGGCAAGAAACACAAGAGAAGGAAAACACTTACAATAACAAACCCAAAACATTTAAGAAAATGGGAATAGGAACATACATATCGATAATTACCTTAAATGTAAATGGATTAAATGCTCCCACCAAAAGACACAGACTGGCTGAATGGATAGAAAAACAAGACCCGTATATATGCTGTCTACAAGAGACCCACTTCAGACCTAGAGACACATACAGACTGAAAGTGAGGGGATGGAAAAAGATATTCCATGCAAATGGAAATCAAGAGAAAGCTGGAGTAGCAATTCTCATATCAGACAAAATAGACTTTAAGATAAAGACTATTACAAGAGACAAAGAAGGACACTGTATAATGATCAAGGGATTGATCCAAGAGGAAGGTATAACAATTGTAAATATTTGTGCACCCAACATAGGAGCACCTCAATACATAAGGCAAATACTAACAGCCATAAAAGGGGAAATCGACAGTAACACAATCATAGTAGGGGACTTTAACACCCCACTTTCACCAATGGACAGATCATCCAAAATGAAAATCAATAAGGAAACACCAGCTTTAAATGATACATTAACCAAGATGGACTTAATTGATATTTATAGGACATTCCACCCAAAAACAACAGAATACACATTTTTCTCAAGTGCTCATAGAACATTCTCCAGGATAGATCATATCTTGCGTCACAAATCAAGCCTTGGTAAATTTAAGAAAATTGAAATCGTATCAAGTATCTTTTCCGACCACAACGCTATGAGACTAGATATCAATTACAGGAAAAGATCTGTAAAAAATACAAACACATGGAGGCTACACAATACACTACTTAATAACGAAGTGATCACTGAAGAAATCAAAGGGGAAATCAAAAAATACCTAGAAACAAATGACAATGGAGACACGACGACCCAAAACCTAGGGGATGCAGCAAAAGCAGTGCTAAGAGGGAAGTTTATAGCAATACAAGCCTACCTCAAGAAACAGGAAACATCTTGAATAAACAACCTAACCTTGCACCTAAAGCAATTAGAGAAAGAAGAACAAAAAAACCCCAAAGCTAGCAGAAGGAAAGAAATGATAAAGATCAGATCAGAAATAAATGAAAAAGAAATGAAGGAGACAATAGCGAAGATCAATAAAACTAAAAGCTGGCTCTTTGAGAAGATAAACAAAATTGTTAAATCATTAGCCAGACTCATCAAGAGAAAAAGGGAGAAGACTCAAATCAATAGAATTAGAAATGAAAAAGGAAAAGTAACCACTGACACTACAGACATAAAAACGATCATGAGAGATTACTACAAGCAACTCTATGCCAATAAAAAGGACAACCTGGAAGAAATGGACAGATTCTTAGAAATGCACAAACTGCCGAGACTGAACCAGGAAGAAATAGAAAATATGAACAAACCAATCACAAGCACTGAAATTGAAACGGTGATTAAAAATCTTCCAACAAACAAAAGCCCAGGACCAGATGGCTTCACAGGCGAATTCTATCAAACATTTAGAGAAGAGCTAACACCTATCCTTCTCAAATTCTTCCAAAATATTGCAGAGGGAGGAACAGTCTCAATTTCTTTCTACGAGGCCACCATCACCCTGATACCAAAACCAGACAAAGATGTCACAAAGAAAGAAAACTACAGGCCAATATCACTGATGAACATAGATGCAAAAATCCTCAACAAAATACTAGCAAACAGAATCCAACAGCACATTAAAAGGATCATACACCATGATCAAGTGGGGTTTATCCCAGGAATGCAAGGATTCTTCAATATATGCAAATCAATCAATGTGATACACCATATTAGCAAATTGAAGGAGAAAAATCATATGATCATCTCAATAGATGCAGAGAAAGCTTTCGACAAAATTCAACACCCATTTATGATAAAAGCCGTGCAGAGAGTAGGCATAGAGGGAACTTTCCTCAACATAATAAAGGCCATATATGACAAACCCACAGCCAACATTGTCCTCAATGGTGAAAAACTGAAACCATTTCCACTAAGATCAGGAACAAGACAAGGTTGCCCACTCTCGCCACTATGATCCAACATAGTTTTGGAAGTGTTAGCCACAGCAATCAGAGAAGAAAAAGAAATAAAAGGAATCCAAATCGGAAAAGAAGAAGTAAAGCTGTCACCGTTTGCAGATGACATGATACTATACATAGAGAATCCTAAAGATGCTACCAGAAAACTACTAGAGCTAATCAATGAATTTGGTAAAGTAGCAGGATACAAAATAAATGCACAGAAATTTCTTGCATTCCTATACACCAATGATGAAAAATCTGAAAGTGAAATTAAGAAAACACTCCCGTTTACCATTGCAACAAAAAAGAATAAAATAACTAGGAATAAACCTACCTAAGGAGACAAAAGACCTGTATGTAGAAAATTATAAGACACTGATGAAAGAAATTAAAGATGATACAAATAGATGGAGAGATATACCATGTTCTTGAATTGGAAGAATCAACATTGTGAAAATGACTCTACTACCCAAAGCAATCTACAGATTCAATACAATCCCTATCAAACTACCACTGGCATTTTTCACAGAACTAGAACAAAAAATTTCACAATTTGTATGGAAACACAAAAGACCCTGAATAGCCAAAGCAATCTTGAGAACGAAAAATGGAGCTGGAGGAATCAGGCTTCCTGACTTCAGACTATATTACAAAGCTACAGTAATCAAGACAGTTTGGTACTGGCACAAAAACAGAAACATAGATCAATGGAACAGGATAGAAAGCCCAGAGATAAACCCATGCACATATGGTCACCTTATCTTTGATAAAGGAGGCAAGCATACACAGTGGAGAAAAGACAGCCTCTTCAATAAGTGGTGCTGGGAAAACTGGACAGGTACATGTAAAAGTATGAAATTAGAACACTCCCTGACACCATACACAAAAATAAACTCAAAATGGATTAAAGACCTAAGTGTAAAGCCAGACACTATCAAACTCTTAGAGGAAAACATAGGCAGAACACTCTATGACATACATCACAGCAAGATTCTTTTTGAACCAGCTCCTAGAGAAATGGAAATAAAAACAAAAATAAACAAATGGGACCTAATGAAACTTAAAAGCTTTTGCACAGCAAAGGAAACCAGAAACAAGACCAAAAGACAACCTTCAGAATGGGAGAAAATATTTGCAAATGAAGCAACTGACAAAGGATTAATCTCCAAGATTTACAAGCAGCTCATGCAGCTCAATAACAAAAAAACAAACAACCCAATCCAAAAATGGGCAGAAGACCTAAATAGACATTTCTGCAAAGAAGATATACAGATTGCCAACAGACACATGAAAGAATGCTCAACATCATTAATCATTAGGGAAATGCAAATCAAAACTACAATGAGATATCATCTCACACCGGTCAGAATGGCCATCATCCAAAAATCTAGAAACAGTAAATGCTGGAGAGGGTGTGGAGAAAAGGGAACCCTATTGCACTGTTGGTGGGAATGTAAATTGATACAGCCACTATGGAGAACAGTACGGAGGTTCCTTAAAAAACTAAAAATAGAACTACCATACGACCCAGCAATCCCACTACTGGGCATATACCCTGAGAAAACCATAATTCAAAAAGAGTCATGTACCAAAATGTTCATTGCAGCTCTATTTACAATAGCCAGGACATGGAAGCAACCTAGGTGTCCATCAATGGATGAATGGATAAAGAAGATGTGGCACATATATACAATGGAATATTACTCAGCCATAAAAAGAAATGAAATGGAGGTATTTGTAGTGAGGTGGATGGAGTTAGAGTCTGTCATACAGAGTGAAGTAAGTCAGAAAGAGAAAAACAAATACAGTATGCTAACACATATATATGGAATCTAAGGGAAAATAAAGGTCATGAAGAACCTAGTGGCAAGACGGGAATAAAGACACAGACCTACTAGAGAATGGACTTGAGGATATGGGGAGGGGGAGGGGTGAGATGTGACGGGGTGAGAGAGTGTCATGGACATATATACACTACTAAATGTAAAATAGATAGCTAGTGGGAAGCAGCCACATAGCACAGGGAGATCAGCTCGGTGCTTTGTGACCACCTAGAGGGGTGGGATAGGGAGGGTGGGAGGGAGGGAGATGCAAGAGGGAAGAGAGATGGGAACATATGTATATGTATAACTGATTCACTTTGTTTTAAAGCAGAAACTAACACACCATTGTAAAGCAATTATACTCCAATAAAGATGTTTAAAAAAAAAGAATTTCTCCCAGAATTGGGAAAAAGTATTAAGAGACCAAAATAACAAAAGACAGAGGATATGTGACCAAGATAGCCTTAAATTTCCCATCAGTGACTAATTTTAGACCGGCTTGTTCCTGACTGCAGGCCTCGCTGATCTCCCTTTTCTTGGAGGATTTACTTTAGAAAACTTATAATTGAAAATTCTTTCTCTGCCCCCATGAAATGTATATAAATTAGTCCCCAGCCTCTAGCCAGTTTTATAATCCAAGAATGTCTTCCTCAAAAACCTGGGAATCATTCCTCTGAAATAGAGTCATCAAGAAAGATGGCACCCCATCTCTCAGGTTCTGTGGGAGGGCAGGAAACTAAGCTCAAAAAGCAAAGATTAGCAAACAGATGGCCTAATAACACTGACCCTCCCACTAACATCTTTCAGTACTATTCCACTAGCTCACCCCAGCTCTAAAAACTCTCGCACCATTTGTTTCAATGGAGTTGTGTTCAGTTTCTTTTCTTACTGCAGTAGTCGTGAATAAAGTCTTCCTTGCCTGCTTAAATTTGTCCAGTACAACTTTACTTTGACACATCAAAGCCAGATCTTTTTGATTCAAAGGATATTTAATAAGCATCTAATAATAATAATAATAATAAACAAAGTACAGGAATAACTATTGACTGTGGGCCATGCCCAGGGTGAGGCAGGTCTTCTTAGTCCAGGACAATTTTCCAGAGAAAGTGAAGCCATGAACTCACAGTAGCTGGGGGACATGCACTGACCAGTAAAGGAGATCTGAAGGGGGCCGACAGCATCTACTGTAGACATGTTTTCTGTTAAGATTAATTTTGGCTGCAAGAAAGAGAAAATCTGATGAAAGTGGTTAAAACAAAGTAAAGGCTTTATTTTTCTTGTGAAGCAAGAAGTCCAGAGATAGGCAGTTTAGACCTGTGCACGGCTCCAGTATGTCAAGGATCTGTACTCTTTCTCCCTTCCTTCTATAGTGTCCTGCTAAGTGTGTGGTTTCATCCTCATGGCTGCTAAATCTTTGTACATATGATCACATTCCAGGCAGGAACAAGGGGAAGAGCAGAGGACCGAAGGGACAAGCCAATCAGTATACAAGCTCTATAGGTAAAAATCTCTTAGCTTTCCTGGTAGTACTACCCAGTGACTTCAGTGAACATCTCATTGTTAAAACTAGATCACACATGCACGCCTAGTTGTTGAGAATTTTAGCTGTCCACCTTCTTGTAGGAAAGGAGGTCAGATGAGAAGGAGGATTGGGATGGCTCTAAACACCCACAGCATTTGCCAAACTGAACAATTTTACATTTGAGTTAAATGACTCTCTTAACCCTTAGGAAACCAGAGATCCAGTTCTAAAATAATATGATATTAAAAGTAACAGAGTAAAAAATACATATAAAATTATGCAATAAGCCTAAGCTATATTCAGAAAAAAATTATGTTACATAGTAAGGACTGAAAATAAGTGAACTAAGTATTAAGCTAAGCAAGAAAAAAAATAAGAAAATATGCTTAAGGAAAATAAAGAAGAAAATCATCAAATGCAAAAGCTGATATTTACAAATTTGAAAAAAGAAAAGGGGGAAGGGGAAATACCATTGTAAACTTAATCCAATATTTGTTCTTTACAAGGTCAGTAAAATAGACCAACCCTTGGGCAAGACTTATAGGGAAACAAGGGAGAAAGGCACTATATTATGTTAGAAATGACGTAGGGGATATAACAACATATTTTGGGTGATTTTTCCCCTTAATAAAGAAAATACTATGACAATTATATGTTAAGAAAACGCAAAAATATGGATGAAGTGAAAGTTTTTTTTAGTAAAAGACAAATGACCAAAATTGATACCATAGATAATAGAATAGCATGGGGAAAATGGTTAAAGCAGTAACTTAGTTTCAAAACAACATAAGTCAGATGGAAATGGAACCAACAATAGAGCAAAGTATTCTCAGCACAATTTAAAAGTAAATTTAAAGATTAAAAATAAAGTACATATCCTTTAGATTAGATATTTTGCTTACAGATGTTTTTCTTGGGGGAAGAATGAGAGGTGTATATATAGATTTATGTGACTAGATATGCAATGTAGTGCCATTCATTAGCACTATATATTATAGAAAAATATGAGACATTATTTAAATACACAAATGTAGAGGATCGTGGTTCATACATGCAGTCAAATAGATTAGATTGAATTGTATGACATTGCTGCTATCGACCATTTCTAATTTATTATATAAAACCAATGATTTCATATGCTCCAAACTTGTAAATACACACACTTATATACCCCAATATTTTAACTGTGGTTATCTCTGAGTGGGGGGATTATTAGTGATTTTAATTGTCTAATTAATTCTAATAAATGAACAAAATGAGCACATAACTTGCATGTATTACTTTGTAATGTTCCACTAAACTATGCACTCTTGGGGAACAGGCATTTGGTTTTGGTAATCATTATATTCCTGGTGCAGGAGGAGCCCTGCAAATATTTGTTGAATCAATGACTGAAAAAATATTTATATTATAAAATGAAAGATTTTAAATTGCAAATGAGGAGAGCTAGAGAAATTGCTCCTTAAATTATTTGCCTCACCATGTGAAAGGGTTAAAGCAATTTTAAGCCTATCATGGCTCAATTTAGGCAATTATTTTTCCTTAATGTATTCTATATGTTCAGTATCTGATAAGATGCTATTATGAGATGTTACATCGACTTTATGGTTCTCTTTGAAAACATCCAATTAAGTTTCACAAATATAACTTGATGTGAGAAATAATGAAAACACCAATGATTAATGGAGAGATACAATCTCAAGAGAAAAATGTCTGCCCAACAGTTCAGAATAGAATGGTAACATAGTATTTGAATCTATAATCATAGTGGTATATGAAATTGTATCAGATACATTTTACTGATTCATTATTCAAATTCTCAAATTTCAAAAATTGTGTCCTGGAAGATATACCACAGCTTTGTAGACCATGCTCATGGCCTGCCAGGAAAACTGCATTTCAGCACTACAGTTATTTTCTCTAATGTAAAGAGTGGCACAAGAAACCACTGACTGTGATGGTCTTTAGTGCAAAACAAGGTTGAAATCCACATTCGCTCAGAAATCCTATTAGTGCCTCTGCTGAAGAAAAGACAAAAAAAAGCATTGAGGTGTTAATGATTTGCCTGCAGATTTTTTTCTGTCCATGTGTTTGGATAAGCTGACAGGAGTTATTTACATAAAATTTGTTTCTTTCAAATTATTTCACTGATGTAAACCTTCCAATCCAGTAGCATTCTTTGATAATTCTTTTAAATATCAAAACACTAATTTTTGCTTACATAATATTAATAAATGATGCAGGCATTTTGCATCATTCTCTGCCCTTACTCATAGAGTTGGTATATACTTTAATTAGATACAAAAAATACAACTGCTTTGTTATTTTTACTAGGAAACTTATTCTTTCCGTCATTGATGTGGTAACCTGCCGAAGAATTAGGAGTTTTTGCATTCTTTGCATTCTATTTATAAAAGAGATACAGTTCCTGGGTATGCACTTGGGCTCTGAGTGAAAATTGGTAGACCAGGAGAGGGTATTTATGAATATTTTAAGTAGATGCATTTATATTTTGTGGTTGATGTCATACTTGATTTGCAATTTTTGAAATATAAAATACTGTGTTCTTGGAATACAATGTTGTCCAGTAACAAAGAGCTTATAAACCCAAATGAGGTTCCATTTATTTTCCAGTATTGTTTTTTTTCTTGGTCATAAAAAAAATAGCTTAAAATGAAGACTGAAATATACATTCAAAGTTTGGATTCCTTATATGCTGTAAAAGTTAGATTTTTTTCCAGATATTAAAATATATTTAGTGGCAATATTTGGCAGCAAAACACAAGGCTCATATTTTCCTATCATGCTGTCATTTTCAAAAGTGTTCAGGTAAGGAGATCTTTTTCCCGAGAGGAAGAATTCCAAGAGATTTTTGTCACCATGAGACAAAGAAAGTCAACAAGCTTAAAAAGCAGCATGGAGGACTTAGATTGATTGTGAAGAAGTTTTTATTTCCAATAGTATTTTTTCAACATTAAACTAGGGAGAAAAATTGCAGAATATTTCCAATTTGATAAAAAATTATATAATAAGTTTTAAAAATTATATTTAATAAGAATACATTTTTTTCTTTGTCCTGCCTTTTTACATTCACCCTTAGTACCACATAGCTCCATTTAATTTGGAAAGTTTGTACCTGAAAGACAGAATACAATCTCTCAATTGATCTCTGTGTTTGTCAAGAGCACTGACGATTGATTTGATTGCAGCTCCAGCAGTTAAAGGAGTGTTCATTTCATGATCAAGTAGCTTGAAAACGCTTCCTTAAAATGAATGCTTCTTTTCTATTTGGTGATTCTTTTAGTGCACATCAGGGTCCTTCTTGCCTGGGCTTTCCCTGAAACCATCCTTTTGACATTTCCATTAAACAATAAAAATTAGTGTTTACTGATTAACATCTCACTTTAAGAGCTCTGCTAAAAGCCATATTCATGAATCAAAGCCAGTGTGTACCACTTGTAATTAAATTGACAAAATTCAGCTTTCCAGGCTAATCTTCTTCTGGCCGCTTTATGTAATGGCTGTCAATTCAGATCTACAAAACAATTGCAGTCCACTAAAAGGGAGGGGGGAGGCATAAAAACTAGTGATTAGTCCGTGTTCTCTAGCTGGGAACATATTCTAATTAAAATTCTGAAGTGTAATGAGGAAACAGAAACATTCAAAAATGTTGACTTGAGATTCACATATTTATAATTATATAAACCAGCCTAAATAAGATCAAATTGACAGTAGGGGTTAAATGAGAGTCAATGTAATAAATATCCTAGGGCTTACCATGTGAATGTTTCTGAGCAAGATCCTGAAACAGTAGATCATCTATGGCACTACAGGGCTTTGTGGTTAAGAGTGCTGCCTCTGCAGTGAGACATGCTCAAATACTGGCCTTTTGCTAGTTGTATGATTTTGGAAGCATTATTCAACTTTATTCTGCCCATGTTTTTCTCATGAAAAAGTTAGGAAAAAAATACATACCTTGCATGTCTATTTTGAGGGTTAAACCAAAAAATGACCTTAATTCACTGCCTGGCATTTAGTAGATGCTAAATAATTATCATGTATTATAACTCTAACTATTATTATCACAATCTATTACTTAGAGAAAAGCCAAGTACACAAATTGTTAGAGTATAATATAATAATATAATAAGCATGTTAAGAAATATACAAACAAATTGCCCTTAGGCTTCAGAAATGGAGAACCAACGTTTTGGCTGGGAAATCTTGGAGGAGGAGAAGTTGATTTTGGAGATGTTCTTTAAAAAGATAGGTATAATTTATCAAATAAGGTGAGGATATCTATTTTAGTTAAAGAGTATGAGCAAAATCATGCAGCAGGAAAAGCCTGATGTATAATTGAGGAACAGTAAAGCATTCATTTTACTGGAGCATAAGATTTTGTAATAAAGCAAAAGAAGATTATTCTGCAAGGAAATGTTGGATAAATATTGTGAGTTGAATATATTTAGATCATCAATAGATTGTAGAAAGTTTCAAAGGATATTTTGATCACTTTTTGCAGGCCAAAATATTCCAATATCAGAGAGTCCAACAGAACCAAAGCAGACTGAGCCCTCCTATAAAATCTCAGTTAGCCTCTGTTTAATAATTAAAGCCATTTATAAACTTATAGAGATGAAAACTGCTAGGTTTTATGAAAGCCTATTTAGTACTGTTTTTTAGAAGCAGCAAGAATCTTAAAAATATATGGCAATATGCTTAAAAATGTACATTTGGTTCATACAAAGAAAGGACAGTTAAGTAGAATCTTTTAAATAATATTAAAGGCCTCTATCTTTGTTTGGCTAAGACACAGGTTTTGCTCCTGCAGAACGGCTACCTGTGGTGTTTGTCAGTTTACACAGTTTTTGGACTGACCCTTGAAGATTCTGATTCCATTTGTTTAGAATGCAACTCAAGGCACCAATAATTTTCAGACACAAGGGAATTTCAATTGTAAAAGAAAGAGCAAAGACACTTTCCCTTTTTCTACTCTTAAATCATTAAAAGAATAACAAAAAAATATAAACCATGTTTTTAACAAAACTAGGAATATCTGTCCTTTTGAATCACAATGTAAGAAGCAGCATTGTCAAATACAGTAAATATCAATCCAGGGTACGGGAAAATCCTGACAGAGGACATATGCAGTTACGTGTCTCAGACACAGCCAGCTAAATACAAGCATTGTTCAGACAATTGGAGTACGCTAAAGAGAAAAAGCAACAACCCTTGGTTTGAGCCAATGGAAACAACATGTTTAAACCATTTATATAAGTTTTGAAGACATTAAAAATGATACTGTAAAGTGTTTAAGATCACAAAATGTGTAGCAGTAGAGTTTTTAAATCTTTAAGAATGATACAAAACAAATTCAGGCCATATATCTCAGAGGGTAAGGTTGTCAGATTTAGCAAATAAAAATACATTCAAATTGCATAGCACATGAGATATATTAAAAATTGAGTCATTGTTTATCTGGATTTCAAGTTTAACAAAGAGTCCTGTATTTTATACGGCAACCCTACTTGGGAAGTGGTCTAGAGGGGTGTACAGAGGTTCCAATCATATCTGTGATGTTTGATTTCCTTAAGGAAAATCAGAAGCAAATATAATCAAATGCTAGAATTTGATAGAGCTTGGTGTTTAGTACAGGCATATCTGTCTTGTAGTCCTATTTACTATTGTAAACATAATTTTAAATATAATGGGTGAACAGACTTCTTTGGTAGTAACAACACAAAGGAGAAGCTACCTTGGCATAAACTTATCAGTAATTGTCCAATACCCATATGAAGAAAACATACTACACTATTGAGGGTTAGGAAGATAAGCATAGATAGAAAAACATGCTATATTTTGTTCTTGGATAGGAAAAGTTATGATGTAAAAAAACCTCTGCTTTCTATGTGAATCAACAAATTTAATGAATTCCCCTAAAAAAACTCAATATAAATTTTTTGTGAACTAGACAATATAAGAGATTCTAAACTTCATCAGAATAAATAAATTTGCAATAACTGCAAGATAAATTTGAGAATGATGAATAATAAAGGAGATAACCCAACCTTGTAATAAAATATAAATCTACTGTTGCTGAAATGAGGGCTATGCAGAAGTATCATAATTACATTTTTTTAAATAAATTTATTTATGTAGTTATTTTTGGCTGCATTTGGTCTTCGTTGCTGCGCGCGGGCATTCTCTACATGCTGTGAGCGGGGGCTACTCTTCACTGCAGTGAGCGGGCTTCTCACTGCAGTGGCTTCTCTTGTTGCAGAGCACGGGTTCTAGGCACGCGGGCTTCAGTAGTTGTGGCACACGGGCTCTAGAGTGCAGGCTCAGTAGTTGTGGCACACGGGCTTAGTTGCTCCATGGCATGTGGGATCTTCCCAGACCAGGACTGGAACCCGTGTCCCCTGCATTGGCAGGTGGCTTCTTAACCACTGTGCCACCAGGGAAGTCCCATGATTACATTTGAGTGAAATGGCAATAGAAATAGAATTGTGATAATCATTGCATAACATGGATTTACCCACAGTAAATATATATATGTATGTATATTTTACATTTTTTATTGAAGTATACTTGATTTACAATGTTGTGCCAGTCTCTTCTGTACAGCAAACTGACTCAGTTTTACACATATATACATTTTTTTAAATATTCTTTTCCATTATGATTTATCCCAAGAGATTGGATATAGTTCCCTGTGCTATACAGTAGGACCTTGTTGTTCATAGTATATTTTTGAGTCTTTGCTATCTTTCTTATCTTTTTTTTTTTTTTTTTGCTCCAGTTCAGTTCTTTGAGACTTCCCTGGTGGTCCAGTGGTTAAGACTTCGCCTTCCAATGCAGGGGGTGCAGGTTCCATCCTTGGTTGGGGAGCTAAGGTCCCACATGCTTCATGGCCAAAAGAACAAAACATAAAACAGTTCAGTTCTTTATCACCTTTCATCTGAAAATTGTAATAGCTCTTTAACTGCTCTTAGTACTGGCAGGTCTTTTCTTCAGGTCTTTTCTTCCACCTCGGTCAAAATGATCTATCACAAACACACATAATGTGCTAACTTCCTTACGTAAAATAGTTTGAGGCTCTCCATTGCATCCTAGACAAATGTAATCATATTAGCATGGAATGAAGGACACTCTAGGACCCAGCCCTACCTATTTCTTCAGTCTTGTCTTTAGCACTCACATAACTCAGAAAGCTTTCCCCCATCTCCTCCCACATACCAGACTATTTCTCACTGCCTGGAATTTCTTTTCAACTTGCTTCACCTGGCCAATTTTTTTCATCTAAAAAATTAACTCAGCTACTATACCTGCCCTCCCCAGTGGGTTGGACTAAATGTACCTTCTCTGGGTATCTCCCTGTAAGTGTCTATTTTACAGCTCATGAGTGAATCTTGGAATTTTTAAATTATATACCAGTCTTTTTTTATTACTCAATGTACTCCTCAAGACAAAATTTCATTTATCTTTTTACACTTACTTCCCAGCATACTGTATACATAACTTATGGTTAATAAATATTGAAGTGACTTGTTGAATGTCAGTTGAAGTCCTTTCAGTAAAATATATCACACATGTGCTCAGACAAGTGATATCTCAAACAAACAACCAAGCAGGCAAACAAACACACTAAAATTCCTGGAATAGGAAGGTGGATAGCAATATTTCTAGTTTTACTGGCTATATCCTTACATCTATTTGTTTATTTTACTTTAAATCAGCTTCAATCATTTTGATTTTGACTTCAATTAAACTTATACATAAAATAAATCAATCATAATCCATATTTCTTCATTTTTCCAAATGTGGTCCCAAGAAAATCTCTAATGAACAAGGTTCCCTCTTTTTTTTGGACCACCCATCTTTCTTTTCTGTATATGCTCTGTAAAGTATCATATATTTTACCACAAAAAGATATGAGTGATGAACTGAAACAATGGTTTTATTTAGAAATAATCTGACCTTTTAGCTTTAATTAAAGGCTATTGACTAACCCCCTCAATAAGACTTTGAATTTGATCACTTTAATATACTTAGGTTTCATTTTAAATGACATTTATTGATTACTTATTTGTACCAAACATTATAAATATCAACTGAATAGTTGAAACAACCTGTGCGTTGCATACTATTTTTACTTTCCTGGTGAAGAAGTATGACATCGAGTGGTGAAGTAAATGTTCAGTGTAACAAATAGTAAATGTCAACTCTCAGAGAAGCAAAGTAGACTAATTCATTTTACTTCAGACTTATTTTTCTTGATCACAAGTATGATCCTGTTTTTACTTACCCTCTGTGATAGAGGTATATTAGAGTATAACTATTACTATATGAATTGAATTTTAATAGAAAAATTTTGAAAATTCTAGAAATAGATTCATAATATATTATCATTACTAATAAAATACATTTGAACTTGTTATTTTGGTTTTTTTAATTTGTTTTGAGAGGCAGAATTTCTTTTCTCTATTCATTCTAGGGGGAAAAAAATCTAGATTTCTAATCTTTCCAAAGTTTTATGTATACTCTCAAGAAATGAAGCAAAACTACTTCTTCTTATCATAGGCCTTTCTCTCAAGTTGGACAAACTGGCCCAATAATATCACATTACAATGAAAGTTTGGCTTAAAATGTTTAAAATATAACCTGTGTAACCTAGCCACAGCTGGAGGGAGCCAATAATGTTCTCCTACTGTTTGATGACAAAAAGAACTTCAGGGAAGTTGCATTTATCCTGCTCTTTCACTATGCAGCAAGGTGACTGCCAAGTTGAGTTTCACAATAGTTTAAATGGTTTAAAACTAAAAACATTTGGTGGAGTGATATTTCACCATAGTAGCTCCATTGGTCAATAGCTGAACCAAGAGTTTGCACAAAGAAGGAAGAGGAAAATGCTTTGTCTTTGTTGCAGAGAATTCTATCCAAATTAACTTGCATTTGATTACTTAATACTTCAGAAATGACAAAATTTTCAATGGAGTATAGTTTGTCTTTGCTGCTTTTCAACTCTCTGTCACTTCTATATCTCATCCTCTCTCATGTCCTTTGCCTTATATCCCTAGAGACTTTTCAGGCTTTGCTACTAGTTCTAAGACTCCTTGACCTTGAAGACTGTCTGATAAGAATTACCCTTTCCATAAATATCTGCTTTATAATATGGTGCTCTGATAATTTTCCATGTCAATAGTTTATCAAATGTCTGTTATGCCAGAAATTGAGTTAAGTGTTAGCATGTGTTGGATATTCAACTAATATTATTGGAAGAGAAAATGATACAGTGATGAATAAGACCCAGTCCCTACTCTGGAGGAGACTATCGTTTAGTAAGAAAGTTGTATTAGCCAATAATTAAATTCTGTTACCTTACAATAGATAATGTGTCAGATACAGTGTTATGGAAATGTGGTGAGCAGAAAAAATTATTCTGCAGGATGCTGACAGAGGGAAGGGAGGCTTCATTGAAGAAGCAACTTTGAGTCTTGTATTTTGCAGGCAGTGATTGAGACAGATGTTGAGGCATGCATAAACTAATGAGGTTGAGAAAGGACCCAACATGTCCTGAGTCTTTCTGTTCAGTTTGGCAGGAACACACGGGGATGGGTAGGGAGTGTTAAGAGATAAGCTTGGACAATTACACTTGCTCTAGGCTTTCAAGAGCTTTCTTTGAAACATTAATGAGTTTGAATTGTTACCAAATGGGCAATGGGGGACAAAAAATATTTTAAAAAATAATTAGAAAGAGTGACATAGAGAAAGGGAGATAGTTGCAATAATTAAGAATGCCAGCTTTGCCTCTTACTAGCTATGTTAACAAATTACTTATCCTTTTTGTGTGTCAGTTTTGTCTATAAAATAGTGCTAATGTGTATGATTGGTGTAAAGATTAAGTGAGATAATAAAGACTAAGTATTTAGAATGAGTGTTTGGAAAAAAATTTAAAAAACACTGTAGATGAATGAATAAATGAAGTGAGAGTGGAGAAGATGCATCAAATTAAGGAACTTTCTAGAGTAAAAGAGCCTGTAATTGGTTACTGGTTGCTTCTGATAGGAGAGGTAGAGAAAGAAATGAAGTTACTTATTAAGGTTAGTAAGGTTTCCAGCTTGAGAAACAAGTATGGTCACATGAAAGCTTACAGGAGGCCAGGGATGATTGAAGGAATTACTGTTAACACTTTTGTACAAAATCTTTTCAAGAAAACTCTGGCACATTCAGTTCACCTTGAAATACAGAGGACTGGAACTTAGCATAGAGGTAGTCGTTGGGATAGAAAGACTTGGGAGTTAGTGAGAATGGAGGAAGATTGTTTAAGCCATTCAAAAATGAGTGCATGGAATAAGAGATAGAAAGAATCACTAGGGTACTCCAGTTTTTAAGGTGGACAGAGGAGAAATTTCTAAAGATATATTTATAGATATATTAGAAATGGAGGTATTCCAGTGCAAGGACACTTACATGGAAGCATAACACATATGCAACATTATATTTTTGAAAAATAAAATCACTTTTTAAATAGAACATTAGAGGGAATAACTTTTCCAATCACAACCATGATTATCATTTTACAACTCTATTTTTAAACTTCTGTTCCCTAAACAAATGTTTCTTTACATATTTGTGATTGGATTATAATAATTTACAACCTGCTTCTTTCACTTAATATTTAATATGATCATCCCCCCCAAAAAAATTAATATGATCCATATTGTCACATAATCATAATCAGCACATTTAGCAGCTATAATAGTCCATGTTGAATTGTACCATATTTATTTAACTATTTTTAATTGGGAGATATAATTTTATTTATTTATTTATTTATTTATTTTGTTCTGGCAAATATTTTCAGGCCTAAAATTCCTTTCTAAATTTCTCATTTTTTCTTAGGTAGTTCTATTTATGAGACCAAACACTGATATAAAATGTCTATTCAACAGAATTACTATTTACTTTTACAATAAACTACCACATAAAACTTTCCAACAATTACCATTTTCGTACTTAATTATTATTGTCATCTTCAATCCCTTCATTTTTCAGTGATTTTCATTCAAGATATGGGTACTGACATCAAATGCTCCATTTAAAAAAAAATCATATTTTGGCCAGCTTACTATTACCAAATAGTATTTAATTGTTAAAACACTTCAAAATATTAAAAAATACTGCTTCACAACCTAAGTGTCCATCGACAGATAAATGGATAAAGAAGATGTGACACGTATATACAATAGAATGTTACTCAGCCATAAAAAGAAACGAAATTGAGTTATTTGTAGTGAGGTGGATGGACCTAGCGTTTGTCATACAGAGTGAAGTAAGTCAGAAAGAGAAAAACATATACAGTGTGCTAACACATATATATGGAATAAAAAAAAAAAAAAGGTTCTAAAGAACCTAGGGGCAGGACAGGAATAAAGATGCAGACATAGAGAATGGACTTGAGGACACGGGGAAGGGGAAGGGTAAGCTGGGATGAAGTGAGAGAGTGGCATGGACATATATACACTACCAAATGTAAAATAGATAGCTAGTGGGAAGCAGCCGCATAGCACAGGGAGATCAGCTCCAGGCTTTGTGACCACCTAGAGGGGTGGGATAGGGAGGGTGGGAGGGAGAGAGATGCAAGAGGGAAGAGATATGGGGATATATTTATATGTATAACTGATTCACTTTGTTATAAAGCAGAGACTAACACACCATTGTAAAACATTTATACTCCAATAAAGATGTTAAAAAAAAATACTGCTTCAAATAATCTTAGATATTTGTTTAAAAAACTTAATTCTTTATTCATTATTAAAGAACTAACTATATGAGTCACAAGTGTATATGAATATAGGATAAATAGGCATAATTGAGGAAATTAATTTGATAACATAGGTCAACATAAAAACCCATTCTGTCTCTATCATTTAGTTTCCCATTGAAAAAAGTCATATTTCCTTTGGTCTCACTTGTTGCATTTTTTAAAAATGAAATAATCACCTACCACATTTCTATTTCACTTTTTCAAACCACTTGAATTTTGTATATATTGTAATAATATCCTGGGACCTCTTAATAGTATTGAGGGTCTTTTAAATTGTTTCATTTCTTCATTTAAAATAATCATTAAATGATAACTATGTGCCCAGCTTTCACTCACTCACTCTTGTCTACTTTTTTAAACTTTTCAGTGTAAACTTTAGCATCAAATTTGAGTGGGGGGAAGGAAAAAAATAGCTCAGCAAAACAGTTTGCTGTTAGAAGATTTTGAAAATACTTTGGTGTGAATTATTTTGGTTTCCTTTGAAGTTTTAATACTGTTGGTGTTTTTACTGATTTGTGTTCCCCCCATTCTATATTATCACAAAGAGAAATTTGTTTGATGACACTACAAAAAAAAAGTTTAAAAGCCATTGTCTGGGTTTAGAAATATACACTTGACAGAAGGTTCCCTTGCAGGGTTTACAGGACCTGGAGTTAATTAATTCAATTCGTTTAGGATCTGCAGAGTCTTGTGGTTTAGTTACATTTCAATGGGGTTGAAATTTTGTACAAAATATGGCTGATGACTTGCCAATAAAACCTCAACATAAAGTAAAATAGATTCTCATAGCACACTGAATGAGAAACCAGATCTTTTATAAAACTGGTAGAGGGATATTTTTATTTTATGTTCTATTTTCTGCTTCACTTTGGAAATTTTACTTGTTTGCACATAATTCAATTCTTAATATTCATTTTGCTTTAACCTGTCATTCTACTTAATTAAAAACAAAAACAAAAACAAATATTTGAGCACCTATCATGTTCAAGCCACTCTACTGGATTCAAGAATATTAGAGCATTCAGACAACTCTGTTTCCTTAAGGAATTCATATTCTGGTTAAGGAAACAGACTATATGCTTTTTGGCAGAAGGATTAATTCACTAATTGAACAAATGTTTATTGAGCATTTCCAATATACTGAATTAGAGACACATTTGTAAAAAAGATGAGGAGTTGGGTGTTTGGTAGCATCAAAAAGTAATAAAAGTAAGTTCAGATAATGATAAATTCTAAGAAGACAAAAAAGCAGGGGAAGGGTAGAGAGTGGTTATGTGTGCATGAATATGTGTGTGTGTGTGTGTGTGTGTGTTGGTGAATATTTTACAAAAGATGGTCAGAGAATGTCTCATGAGAGAAGTAGGCCAGGAAAAGATGTGGAGAAATTAAAGACAAAGAAGGATTACTGTGCAGGGGCCCATGAGCCTAGTGAGTAAGGGCAGAATGACAAATCCCAGAGCAGAAATGGGGAGGCAGTGTGGGTAGGTACAGAGTGATGTGTGATGCTTTTGTCTTTTCTTCTAAGTATAGGAACACACTAGAGGGTTTTCAGCAGGGTTGTGACCTGATATGATTGCATTTTTAAAATATCAGTTTGGCTGCTGTATGGAGAATGAATTGCAGAGGGCAAAAGGAGAAGTAGTCTAGTCAGAAGGTTATTGCAGTAAAATAATAGCATAAACAACAATACAAATAAGTTATGAGAAAAAGTAAGTCATACTTAATGCCAATGGACTTAACTTTGATTTGCTGTTAAAGAAATGTTCCTTAATAGGAGTCTGTGATACAAAGAAGGGCAAGTCCATCACAGACAATGGAAAACTGTTTTGGTAAAAGAGGTCTGAGTTTACATTACCTCTTTCTGGGCAATGAGTAGTACTAATTGAGTGAAATGGAGTATCTATGAAGAAGAATATTAGGCAATAAATCTGTGTAGCCAAGAGACCCAGATTGTGGAGAACATAAAATACAAGTTTAGGAATTAGTTCATTCTGTAGGCAGCAGAAATAACTGTAGATATCTGAAGAGGACAATGGAATGCACAGTTTGGTGCTTTAGACAAGTTGATCTAGCAGTGGTTTGTAGTATTTTTTGAGGTACTGTATTGGATGCAAGAGGATCTACTAGGGAGAAAAGTGTCCTGAGGGATATGAGGTGAGCATCTGGGCAGAGGCCAGGTTTCATTGTTAGGTGAGAGACAATGGAAAGAAAGTATTAATGTAATGGGTTGAAGGAGAAGGAAGGATGAAAGGTAACTCCAAGTTTATATAGAATATACATATCACCTTTAATTCTTCAACAAACTGATGACGTAGGTAATATTCTTATTTTACAGATGAAGAAACTGAGGTGCTCAAGGCATAATAGCTTGCCAAGTTCTCAGAGCTAATGAGTGTCAGATGGGATTTTTAAACCCAGGTAAATAATATAACACTGTCCCCAAAATGCTCTGAAATAATTTAACGTTTCTAAAGATTGATTGTGTATGCATATTGTACTGTGTTCTCAAGATATTTATTTTCATGGAATAGTCGTTATACTTGATAACTGCTGTGCTCATTTACAAATACTGTTGATGGTGTACTCCAGATATTTAAAGCAATCAAAACTGTGTTTAAATAGAAATTTGGCTTTTGTTCTCATTGTTTTCATTTAATCACAAAAATAATATTAATCTATTGGTTTCTAATGTCTTATATATTATATGTTTTATTGCATCTGTTCCCTTACTGATTTAATCAACTATAACACTCTTATTGAAAACCAACACACAGATAAAAAAGTGGGATAAAGTCAAAGGAATCAAATTGAGGAAACAATTTAGTAGAAGAGAAAATGCTTTTACAATAAGTTTAAATAGTTTAAACTTATAACTTAAAATAGTTTAAAAATTATAGGTGCAATATGTGTTTTTAATCTATCTTTTCTTGCCAAGTTAATATTAAAATGTGTTAGACCTGGAAATAGATAGAACACCCCTTAGGTTCTTATACCTGGTCTTATACAATAGCTTTCTTTGATATTAATGAACTATTTCAATTTAATTCTTTCAGTTATTATAGAAATGATGAACTTGGTGTTCTGACTTATTTGTTCTATCTAAAGAGCACTAATACTTTATTATCTCTCTGGAATTTGATTCCATTTTGTAAGAACAGTTCAGGGACTGAATTATGTACTAATTGTACAGAACTGACCCTTTCTAAATATTTAATGTAAATCACCATAAATTAATATTTATTGATTTCACACAGTGGACCAGGTATTGTAGCAAAGTAGATCTACAGTATATTTAAAGTAGACAGCCTATATCTTCATTGTCCACCTTTCAATGATATTTTTGACTGAAAAATATTTCTTTTGATTGTTATGCTTAGTCTTATACATGTTTTTGCAAATAGTATTGTGAATTATGTAAATACTAATTGAGATAGCTTTCAAATGAAGGAAATAAGGCTTCTGTTGGGTGCCTATGAGCCAGAATATAAGTTCAGTTCAATAATTTTTTTCATTAATAACCTGGTAGGTGTGAGGTCCTGAGTGAGCACTGAACAAAAAGAATATCTATATAACAACAATAGTGATAGTTACACACATTAGTTCATTTAATGCTCCTAACAACCTTGGGAACCTGATCTTATTTATGATCACCCCATTTTCATGGATAATAAAAATGAGGTTCTAAGGTTAAATAACATGACCAAAAAAATGGGATGGCAGAGCCACAATTATAATCCAAGTATGTATGACCATGAGTGCTATAAAATGCTCTTAAGTACTATATTTTTAAAGCAATTAAAAGGTATGTCAATTGGCTAATGAAAATGATCGATAAAATAAGAATTTTCCTAAATTTTGATCAAGCCATGCAAGATATTATATTGATTGTTCCTTTTCCTTAGAATGTTACCATTGTTGTAGATTTATTTACTATATAATTTGGTCTATTCTTTGGAAAGATAATAGCGTGGAAAGTAGACTTAAAGGGAAAAAATTGATATAGAAATATATATTTGGTAGTCACATGATATAGTGCGGATAAAAATTAGGAGGGTCTGAGATAAATTCATTAATTAGTATACTGGTGTAAATAGTAAAAACAAGTAGTATAAACAATATTTAGTGAGTGCCTAATATGGGCTGGAGACTGGTGTAAGCACAAAGTCCTCAATCTCATTGAGCTTACATTTCACAAAAAGTAAATGTATGTCAGGTGGTAATAGGTGCTGTGAAGAGCTGGGAGCATGCAGAAGAGGGGCTTTGGGGTTGGGGTGTTGGGGACAGGATTTTCACTATTTTTTATACTTGGTTAGGGAAGTCTTGAAACTGTCTTGAGATAGATGGAGAGATGTACTATGTCAAAGACTCCTACTACCTCCTATAAAATGAGAACAAAGGAATGACCATTAATTTGATGGTGTAGAAGTCTCCAGGGTCTTGAAAAAGCTATTGTATGGATTGGTAAGAAGTTAAGCCTGATTGAATTGATTCAAGACGATATGAGAAGAGGAAGGGGAGATAGTATTAACAATTCTTTGAGTTTTGCTATAAAACAAAGCAGAGAAATGGAAGAGTAGTTGGATAGGAATGTGCATCAAGGAAGATTTGTTGTAATTTTTAAGATGAAAAAATTTCTTAAATCAGGTTGCATGTTGATGGGAATCATCCAGTAAAGAGGAAAAATCAAGGAGACAGGAGGTAGGGTGATATTCTGGAGTATTGTCTTTGAGTAGCTAAACAGGTATGGATGGCTTCCAAGTAGAGGAGGGATTAGCTTTAGGTAGAAGTAAGGCAGCTCATGCAAATTAACCAAAGAAAATATGTAATATATGGATACAGATGAAAGTAAGTGGGTGGATGTGGTACTAGCAACATTTAGAAGTTCTCTCTTGATTGCATTTTTTTAAAGAAATAGAAATCATAGATAGCTGAGAATCAAAAATAGAGAAAAATTCTAAAGAGGGGATAGAAGTGTGAAAACTCAAGAGAACTCAGTTTGGTGAAAGAGAATTATACAGAAAAAAATGTATTTTGAGGATGTTATGTTTAAGGTCCTGTGGGTCATTCGAGAGGATATGCAATCCTTTTGCTTAGTCAGGAGATGAAGACTAGAAACAGATATGGGTACTAGTGGCATAGTTATAGTAATTTAAACCATGATGTAAAAGATATGGCCGGAGAGAATGAGCAAAGTGAAGAGCGGAAGCCAAGGTCATAATTAAAGTATTTCATCATTTGTTTAGGCAAGGGAAGAGTGCCAGCAAAGGGGAAAATATAAAACAACAACAAAACAGAGAGGGATAAAGAAAACTAGGATAAGGTAACTAGATGAACATTTACAAGAGAGTGTTCAGTATTTGGTTTTGTTTTTAACATCTTTATTGGAGTATAATTGCTTTACAATGGTGTGTTAGTTTCTGCTTTATAACAAAGTGAATCAGCTATACATATACATATACCCCATATCTCTTCCCTCTTGCATCTCTCTCCGTCCCACACTCCCTATCCCACCCCTCTAGGTGGTGACAAAGCACCGAGCTGATCTCCCTGTGCTATGTGGCTGCTTCCCACTAGCTGTCGGTTCTACATTTAGTAGTGTATATATGTCAATGCTACTCTCTCACTCCGTCCCAGCTTACCCTTCCCCCTCCCCATGTCCTCAAGTCCATTCTCTACATCTGCGTCTTTATTCCTGTCCTGCCTCTAGGTTCTTCGGAAAGTTTTTTTTTTTTTTTTTTAATAGATTCCATATATATGTGTTAGCATACGGTATTTGTTTTTCTCTTTCTGACTTACTTCACTCTGTATGACAGACTCTAACTCCATCCACCTCACTACAAATACCTCCATTTCATTTCTTTTTATGGCTGAGTAATATTCCATTGTATATATGTGCCACATCTTCTTTATCCATTCATCTGTCGATGGACACTTAGGTTGCTTCCACATCCTGGCTGTTGTAACTAGAGCTGCAATGAACATTGTGGTACATGACTCTTTTTGAATTATGGTTTTCTCAGGGTATACACCCAGTAGAATTGCTGGGTCATATGGTAGTTCTATTTTTAGTTTTTTTTAGTTTTTTAAGGAACCTCCATACTATTCTCCAGAGTGGATGTATCAATTTACATTCCTACCAACAGTGCAAGTGGGTCCCTTTTTCTCCACACCCTCTCCAGCATTTAGTGTTTGTAGATTTTATGATGATGGCCATTCTGACCAGTGTGAGATGATATCTCATTGTAGTTTTGATTTGCATTTCTCTAATGATTAATGATGTTGAGCATTCTTTCATGTGTTTCTTGGCAATCTGTATATCTTCTTTGGAGAAATGTCTATTTACATCTTCTGCCCATTTTTGGACTGGGTTGTTTGTTCTTTTAATATAGAGCTGCATGAGCTGCTTGTAAATCTTGGAGATTAATCCTTTGTCAGTTGCTTCATTTGCAAATATTTTCTCCCATTCTGAGGGTTGTCTTTTTGTCTTGTTTATGGTTTCCTTCTCTGTGTAAAACTTTGAAGATTCATTAGGTCCCATTTGTTTATTTTTGTTTTTATTTCTGTTTCTCTAGGAGGTGGGTTGAAAAGGATCTTGCTGTGATTTACGTCATAGAATGTACTGCCTCTGATTTTCCTCTAAGAATTTGATAGCGTCTGGCCTTACATTTAGGTCTTTAATCTATTTTAAGTTTATTTTTTGTATGGTGTTAGGAAGTGTTCTAATTTCATTCTTTTACATGTAACTGTCCAGTTCTCCCAGCACCGCTTATTGAAGAGGCTGTCTTTTCTCCATTGCATATTCTTGCCTCCTTTATCAAAAATAAAGTGACCATATGTGTGTGGGTTTATCTCTGGGCTTTCTATCCGTTCCATTGATCTGTATTTCTGTTTTTGTGTCAGTACCGTATTGTCTTGATTACTGTAGCTTTGGAGTATAGCCTGAAGTCTGGGAGCCTGATTCCTCCAGCTCCATTTTTCTTTCTCAAGATTGCTTTGGCTATTCGGGGTCTTTTGTGTTTCCATACAAATTGTGAAATTGTTTGTTCTAATTCTGTGAAAAATGCCCTTGGTAGTTTGATAGGGATTGCACTGAATCTGTAGATTGCTTTGGGTAGTACGGTCATTTTCACAATGTTGATTCTTGCAATCCAAGAACATGGTATATCTCTCCATCTATTTGTATCATCTTTGATCTCTTCCATAAGCGTCTTATAGTTTACTGCATACAAGTCTTTGGTCTCCTTAGGTAGGTTTATTCCTAGGTATTTTATTCTTTTTGTTGCAGTGGTAAATGGGAGTGTTTCCTTAATTTCACTTTCAGATTTTTCATCATTAGTGTATAGGAATGCAAGAGATTTCTGTGCATTAATTTTGTATCCTGCTACTTTACCAAATTCATTGATTAGCTCTAGTAGTTTTCTGGTAGCATCTTTAGGATTCTCTATGTATAGTATCATGTCATCTGCAAACGGTGACAGCTTTACTTCTTCTTTTCTGATTTGGATTCCTTTTATTTCTTTTTCTTCTCTGATTGCTGTGGCTAAAACTTCCAAAACTATGTTGAATAATAACGGTGAGAGTGGGCAACCTTGTCTTGTTCCTGATCTTAGAGGAAATGGTTTCAGTCTTTCACTATTGGGGGTGATGTTGGCATAGGGTTTGTCATATATGGCCTTTATTATGTTGAGGAAAGTTCCCTCTATGCCTACTTTCTGGAGGGTTTTTATCATAAATTGGTGTTGAATTTTGTTGAAAGCTTTCTCTGCATCTGTTGAGATGATCATATGGTTTTTCTCCTGCAGTTTGTTAATATGGTGTATCACATTGATTGATTTGCGTTTATTGAAGAATCCTTGCATTCTTGGGGTAAACCCCACTTGATCATGCTGTATGATCCTTTTAATGTGCTGTTGGATTCTGTTTGCTAGTATTTTGTTGAGGATTTTTGCATCTATGTTCATCAGTGATATTGGCCTGTAGTTTTCTTTCTTTGTGACATCTTTGTCTGGTTTTGGTATCAGGGTGATGGTGGCCTCATAGAATGAGTTTGGGAGTGTTCCTCCCTCTGCTATATTTTGGACGAGTTTGAAAAGGATAGGTGTTAGCTCTTCTCTAAATGTTTGGTAGAATTAGCCTGTGAAGCCTACTGGTCCTGGGCTTTTGTTTGTTGGTTGGAAGATTTTTAATCACAGTTTCAATTTCAGTGCTTGTGATTGGTCTGTTCATATTTTCTATTTCTTCCCGGTTCAGTCTCAGAAGGTTGTGCTTTTCTAAGAATTTATCCGTTTCTTCCAGCCTGTCCATTTTATTGGCATAGAGTTGCTTGTAGTAATCTCCCATGATCCTTTGTATTTCTCAGTGTCAGTTCTTACTTCTCCTTTTTCATTTCTAATTCTGGTGATTTGAGTCTTCTCCCATTTTTCTTGATGAGTCTGGCTAATGGTTTATCAATTTTGTTTATCTTTTCAAAGAACCAGCTTTTAGTTTTATTGATCTTTGTTATTGCTTCCTTCGTTTCTTTTTCATTTATTTCTGATCTGATCTTTATGATTTCTTTCCTTCTGCTAACTTTGGGGATTTTTGTTCTTCTTTTTCTAATTGCTTTAGTTGTAAGTTTAGTAGTTTATTTGAGATTTTTCTTGTTTCTTAAGGTAGGATTGTATTGGTATAAACTTCCCTCAGAAATGCTTTTGCTGCATCCCATAGGTTTTTGGGTCATTGTGTTTTCATTGTCATTTGTTTCTAGGTAGTTTTTGATTTCCTCTTTGATTTCTTCAGTGATCTCTTGGTTATTAAGTAGTGTTTTGTTTAGCCTCCATTTGTTTGTATTTCTTAAAGTTTTTTTCCTGTAATTGATTTCTAGTCTCATAGCGTTGCAGTCGGAAAAGATACTTGATATGATTTCAATTTTCTTAAATTTACCAAGGCTTGATTTGTGACGCAGATATGATCTATCCTGGAGAATGTTCCATGAGCACTTGAGAAGAAAGTGTTTTCTGTTGTTTTTGGATGGAATGTCCTATAAATATCAATTAATTCCATCTTGTTTAATGTATCATGTAAAGCTTGTGTTTCCTTATTGATTTTCATTTTGGGTGATCTGTCCATTGGTGAAAGTGGGGTGTTAAAGTCCACTACTATGATTGTGTTACTGTCGATTTCCCCTTTTATGGCTGTTAGTATTTGCCTTATGTACTGAGGTGCTCCTATGTTGGGTGCATAAATATTTACAATTGTTATGTCTTCTTCTTGGATTGATCCCTTGATCATTATGTAGTGGCCTTCTTTGCTTCTTGTAACAGTCTGTGTTGTGAAGTCTATTTTGTCTGATAAGAGAATTGCTACTCCAGCTTTCTTTTGATTTCCATTTGCATGGAATATCTTTTTCCATCCCCTCACTTTCAGTCTGTGTGTGTCCCTAGGTCTGAAGTGGGTCTCTTGTAGACAGCATATATATGGGTCTTGTTTTTCGATCCATTCAGCCAATCTATATCTTTTGGTTGGAGCATTCAATCCATTTACATTTAAGGGAATTATTGATATGTATGTTCCTATTACCATTTTCTTAATTGTTGTGGGTTTGTTATTGTAGGTCTTTTCCTTCTCTTGTGTTTCCTGCCTAGAGAAGTTCCTTTAGCATTTGTTGTAGAGCTGGTTTTGTGGTGCTGAATTCTCTTAGCTTTTGCTTGTCTGTAAAGGTTTTAATTTTTCAATTGAACCTGAATGAGATCCTTGCTGGGTAGAGTAATCTTTGTTGTAGATTTTTCCCTTTCATCCCTTTAAATATGTCCTGCCACTCCCTTCTGGCTTGCAGAGATTCTGCTGAAAGATCAGCTGTTAACCTTATGGGGATTCCCTTGTATGTTATTTGTTGTTTTTCCCTTGCTGCTTTTAATATTTTTTCTTTGCATTTAATTTTTGATGGTTTGATTAATATGTGTCTTGGCATGTTTCCTCTTGGATTTATCCTGTATGGGACTCTCTGTGCTTCCTGGACTTGATTAACTATTTCCTTTCCCATATTAGGGAAGTTTTCAACTATAATCTCTTCAAATATTTTCTCAGTCCCTTTCTTTTTCTCTTCTTCTTCTGAGACTCCTATAATTTGAATGTTGGTGTATTTAATATTGTCCTAGAGGTCTCTGAGACTGTCCTCAATTCTTTCATTCTTTTTTCTTACTCTGCTCTGCAGTAGTTATTTCCACTATTTTAACTTCCAGGTCACTTATCCGTTTTTCTGCCTCAGTTATTCTGCTATTGATTCCTTCTATAGAATTTTTTATTTCATTTCTTATGTTGTTCATCATTGTTTGTTTGCTCTTTAGTTCTTCTAGGTCCTTGTTAAACGTTTCTTGTATTTTCTCCATTCTATTTCCAAGATTTTGGATCATCTTTACTATCATTATTCTGAATTCTTTTTCAGACAGACTGCCTATTTCCTCTTCGTTTGTTTCATCTGGTGGGTTTTTCCCTTGCTCCTTCATCTGCTGTGTGTTTCTCTGTTGTCTATTCAGATATTCCACAGAGGCAGGGTACATAAAGTTGATTGTGGAGATTTAATCCGCTGCTCCTGAGGCTGCTGGAAGAGATTTCCCTTTCTCTTCTTTGTTCGCACAGATCCTGGGGTTCAGCTTTGGATTTGGCCCCGCCTCTGCGTGTAGGTCGCCTGAGGGCGTCTGTTCTTTGTTCACACAGGATGTGGTTAAAGTAGCAGCTGATTAGGTGGCTCTGGCTCACTCAGGCTGGGTGGAGGGAGGGATATGGGATGCGGGGCGAGCCTGTGGCATCAGAGGTTGGCATGACGTTGCAACAGCCTGAGGCGCGCTGTGTGTTCTCCTGGGGAAGTTGTCCCTGGATCACGGGACCCTGGCAGTGGCTGGCTGCACAGGCTCCCAGGAGGAGAGGTGTGGAGAGTGACCTGTGCTTGCTCACAGGCTTCTTTGTGTGTGCAGCAGCAGCCTTAGCATCTCATGCCCGTCTCTGTGGTCCACACTGATAGCTGCAGCTCGCGCCTGTCTCTGGAGCCCGTTTAGGCGGTGCTGTTAATACCCTCTCCTTGCACACCACGAAACAAAGTGGCAAGGAAAAGTTTCTTGCTTCTCCGGCAGCTCCAGACCTTTTCCGGACACACTCCTGTCTAGCTCTGGCTCACTAGCCTCCTTCAGGCTGTGTTCACGCAGCCAACCCCACTCCTCTCCCTGGGATCCGACCTCCGAAGCCGGAGCCTCAGCTCCCTGCCCTCACCCCCCAGGGGGAAGGAAGCACCTATTCACCTCTCGGGCTGGTGAGTGCTGGTCGGCACTGATCCTCTGTGTGGCAATCTCTCCGCTTTGCCCTCCGCACCCCTGTTGCTGCGCTCTCCTCCGTGACTCTGAAGCTTCCCGCCTCCGCCACCTGCAGTCTCCGCCCGCGAAGGGCCTTCCTAGTATGTGGAAACCTTTCCTCCTTCACAGGTCCCTCCCACTGGTACAGGTTTGTCCCTATTCTTTTATCTCTGTTTTTTCTTTTTTCTTTTGCCCTACCCAGGTACGTGGGGAGTTTCTTGCCTTTTGGGAGGTCTGAGGTCTTCTGCCATCATTCAGTAGGTGTTCTGTAGGAGTTGTTCCACATGTAGGTGTATTTCTGATGTATTTGTGGGGAGGAAGGTGATCTCCACGTCTTACTCTTCCACCATCTTGAAGCTCTTCCGAGTGTTCGGTTCTTAAATGAGTTCGAATAGGATGAAGACTAAAAATAGACCATTGCATTTTGAAAATTAGGAGTCTATTGATTATCTAACTGGCAATTATTTCTGAGGAGTGGTGGGTGTAAAGCTATAATCTAATTTGCTGAAGTCTTAAGGTATTTGGCCATGACTGTGGAAGGAAACATCCTAAGAGGTTAGTAGCTGTAAAATGAGGTGGAGTCCAGGGATTATTTAGATTTTAATAAAAGTTTACTAAATATCCCCTTAGTGCCAGACACCATCCAAGGCGGCCTTGAACAAAGTGGATGCTGTAAACAGAAGTGACAAAACACCAGTCCTCAAATATCCTACATTCTAATTTAGGTTATTTCTTTAGCCTGAGAATCCTTGAGCATTTTTAAATTTTATATTAGGAGAAAGAGTCAAAAGAGAGAGAGGAATAAAAGAGGTGATTCAAGGCGTGACAGAGTGAAGGGAAGTTCACAAAGTGCATGGAGTCATTGATAAGAGGAAGCCACTATAAAATGCAAAAAAAAAAAAAAAAAAAACCTGGATTTTCAGTTTATGGCATTTACGTGAACAAGGATTTTGTACAGAAACACAGTGGTTCAGTGAGAACAATATAATAGGTTTCAGAAGATTGAGATTCTATCCCCACACTTAACTAACTATACAAACAGAGGAAAGGCCCTTGAGGGACCATGGTTGCTTCTGTGTAAATTAACGGTATCTGTTCAATAGCAAGGTGTTCTTACATTGGTTAAATGAGATTATAGATTCTCTAAAGAGCCTTATAAGTCAAAACTTTTATTATAAGAAAATGGTAATTGACAGGGCACATCTGCAAATCTTGTGACCTATATTTTGTGGTTCTTACAATTTAATTTTTATAATCATTATTTTTATTTATTAGACTATAATTGTAGTAAAAATTCATATTTTTATTTGATATTTTAATGTTTTTATATTTGTACAATACGTTTACATTTATAAAACACTTGATTGTTTATTATGAGCAAGTTAACAAAATAAATTTACAATATATAATTCCCCTTGACAACTGTGCACTAATACAAGAACAAAGACATTATTATGCCTTGTATGATCACATGTTACAATAGATGAGCCTTGGCTTACAATGACTGCTTTGTCTGATGTTTATTAGCCCATGCCTTGGTGCAGTTGAACTTGTCCTAAATTCACTGTTTCAGAGCTACAACGTGTATAGTACACTCATTGTCCTGTGAATAATACTCTCTGGCTTGAGTCAAGAGACTATAACCTTAGGACTTCTAATGTTCTTCTCTTATAGGTTCTAGAAACTCCTGCTAAAATGTTGAAATACGTAAAGACATTAAAATAGTTCAAATGGAGGAAACTTCATCTGATACGATTTTGAAAAATAACTATGTAATCTGTATAGGATGAGAATTATCCCTCATTTTCCCTCTTGGTGCAAGCATTAATGAATGTCATCTGAGTGTGGATTTCAATTTGTCGTTACTCTATTTAATTCCAAATAAGACAATTCCATGATGCACTAACTTTTTTATAATTCTAATCACTATTACTGGGAGTTTCCAATAATTCTGAGATTATTACTTATGTTTTAAAATGATATCACAAAAGTTAAAGACAAAAAATTTGAAGTGTAATATTTTAAATGCTAGAATGCCTTAGAATCTTCTTAGACATATAACATCTGATTTATAAAAACAGTAATGCTCTTTCCCCTTAATCTCTTCTATATTACTAAGTAAACAAATAAACACTTAAATTCAGAAATATTCTATGACTGCCCAGCTACATGTTTGGAATGTAGAGCCTAGAATCTCTTCACTACTGCAGTATATGTCATTGCTTTTGGTGGTTTTAATAATTAATTCTGCAAATATGGTGGTGAGGATAGAGTGAGATTTGGCTCAACCCTGCAATAAGCTAGTTTTTCCTGTGCAGGGGGCTGCAAACCATGTGTCTACCCTGAGGCTCTGGTGATTCTGCCCAGTTCCCCCTAAACAGGGTGAAGAGAAAGAAACTTTATTCTCCTTCCCAACTTGCCTCCTTCCTTTTCACCATCTTCATCTTCAATATTTGTTGCTTTCTTAACTGCTATATACTGATTATACTTCTATGAAAAAGGTGGAACATACTAAAGAAAACTATAATTACTCACAGCTCTGTAACTCAGAATAACCAGTCTTAATACTCTATCCAATCATCTTTTGGTATATTATTTATAGTGAACACTGTAATGAAGATTTTAGAAAAATTAGACCACTTACTTGATACTGTTTTTTAACCTATGTTTAGATTTGGCAGTGTGCTTGGAGCAACATCATCTATCCTTACATATTCTTCAAGAGTAGGATTTTTAATTGCTCTATCGCATGCTAACATAAGGATGCATTACAATTTATTTAGTTAACCTACTGTTGGAAATTTCTATTGTTTTTAATTTTTTGCTGTTATAAAATAACCATATTTTTTAGACTTTGCTTCATATTGCCAAGTTACCTACAGGAAGTTGTCAGTTGATATCCCAACTTAGTATGAAAATCCTCACTTCCTTGTATGTTTCACAATACTGAGTACACTATACTTATAGATAGATATATAAACAAAGAAGTCTGTGTGTGTATGTTGTATATGTGTATGTATGTATGTATGTGTATATATGATAAAGTATAATATATAAAACATATAAGTAATGATGGTGTTTTATTTTTTGTTTTATTTTATATTATTAAATATTTGTAAAGTGAAACTTTCATATGTTACTGCCTATCTCTATATCTTCTTTTGAAATTATTAATCATGTGTGCTGCCCAATTTTTTCTTCTCAGCAATAATCTGTAAGAGTTATTTGTGTTTTAATGATATTTTCCTTTTCCTATTATCAGTATGTTGCCAATTTTCCCCAGATTGTCAAAAAGTTCATAGTTTAAAAAAGAAATCTACCTGCTTTCTTTTTTGTTTTGAAATGCCATAATTATTTCCTCTGATGTTAGGTCTGTTTACATACTTCTAGTCCATAAAAAAATTCTATTTCTATTTTATTACCATTTTTATATTATTGTTGCTTTAGAGTAGAGTCTAATACTTTTAATACAACCACACCCATATAAATTCTGTTTTTTAAATTGCTTGATTATTCTTGCTATTTATTCATTTATTCTTCCAGAAAAAAAAAAAAAAAAACACCTATTTATTTTCTTTTTTCTTATTTACTCATTTCTTACTTTACTTATTTCTTTATTCTTCTAAAAAAATATAGTTTGGAAAAGAGAAGTAACAGCAAGTTTGTATGTTAATGGAAACAAACAGTAGGTGTTGAAAAAAATTTTTGCTACAAGAAGAAAAGCGGAGACTTAATTGAGTAAGCTAGAGCAATGGGATCTTATGCACAAGTGGAAGTTCTGCTTCTGTAGAATAACACATGGTGTTTACTCAGTAAGGATGGCTATGGGGGAGGAAATGTTCACAGTCTAAGGAGAGAAAAGTAAGTACGAAACAGTAATCTAGGAGAATCTAAGAGAGTGAGAGGCCTGGTTTAATAGCCCTTTTCAAAATATTGTTCATGAATGTAAGGTGAAACCATTCAGTATGATTATACAGTGTGATTTTTTTTTCCAGCCATGTTTAGATACACGGCTGTAGGGAAAACAGGTG
Source organism: Eschrichtius robustus (assembly GCF_028021215.1). Lineage (NCBI taxonomy): Eukaryota > Metazoa > Chordata > Mammalia > Artiodactyla > Eschrichtiidae > Eschrichtius > Eschrichtius robustus. Next base: position 33,683,974 of record NC_090836.1, read on the forward strand.
GGATTGATTTTGACTTGGGTTGGATTTAGTTAAGAATAGAGTGAAGCAAGAAAGAGACAAGGGAGTTGGAATTTTATACAGTGAAGTGATTTAAGTGAAGTATCATGAAATTTATCACCAGTAAGGAAAGTGGTGAGGAGCTGAGTTGGGGATGAGGGACAGAAAACAGGTGGTACCTCCATAGATTGTAGGTCCTGGTGGGGAGGAGAATCACTGGAGTCAGGGTACTTAGAGTGAGTGAACTGGGAAGAAAGAAGGTGGTAATCAAGGAGTATGATGCTATAAACTGAGACTATGGTGGGTTTTTTTTATTGTTATGGCCAGAGGAGATGAAGTAGTGTTGATAACAAGATCACTGAATGAGTGGAAATCAAGGACCCTAGAGGCCAGTGTGTTGAAGAAGTTATGGGTATAGATATTAAAACCACCAAAAGCTGATATAAAATTAGTGTTGGAGATTGTGACAATAAGCAAAGATTTGTGAGAAATGGATATGTAGTTGTACGGGTACTGGATGGGCGACTTAATATTATGAGATTCAAAACTGAGGGTTATTAAGAAGACCTAGTGCACTAGATGTTTCCTATGCCTAGAATGTTTTCCCCCCAGACCTCCCAATACTTTGCTCCTTCTTATTCATTTATTGGGTCTTTGTTCAACTATCACCTCCTTCAAGAGGCTTTGCCACATACTCTAATCTAAAATAGTCCCTCAAGGCATGCTCTACTTTGTATTTTACTTGTTTTATATTTTAATGACATTTATAACTAATTGAAAATATCTTGTTTCTTTACTTCTTTTTATACACTGGTTCTCGTATAGAATATAAATATTTTGAAAACAGTGATTTTTCTTATCTTGGTTGTGGCTGATTTCCCAGACTTAAGATTTCTGGAACATAGTAGGCAGCCAATAATTAGTTGTTGAATGAATGAATGGATATTCATTGGGTTAAATAGAGTCTCCCACTTTCCTGTGACTTCTTCCAGAATCCAAATACACTTTCTTAAAGCCACCTTCCAATTCAGAGTATTCATTCTTATAAAAATTCCTATTTACAACCCTCTCCTCAAGAAAGATGAATGAAAAACACAAGTAGGAAAAGGTACAAAAGTAAGCTTGTTCTGTTTGCCTTGTGATAGTTATTGAAGTTAGGACTCAAAGCTGTTGTCACTCATTACTTAAAGAAAGACTCACCAGTGGGATAATGAACTTGAAGTATAGTTATCTTCTGATTTATTGTTTTCAACTATCACTATACTGTTATACCTAGCAAATAACTGCCCAAAGATTAGCACTCCACAACAGTAAACTTGATGCTCCTCTCAGTATGACTATACCCTTTGCTCACTTTCTTTTGGAAATCAGACTAAAGATAAATTAAAAATCTTATTAGAAAAAAAGAAGGAAAAAACCCATTTATCTGTCTTCAGTTGTTCTTTCTTTATACAAAAATCTAAATATCTTTATATTTTTGTGCTAAATACAAAGTACTAGAGATAAACTTATGTTCTTATGTTTTGACTATAAGTAGAAATATCAAGTAAATAATTAACATGCTATTTAGTTTATGTATAATAAACTAGAAATAACATGGTATAGAAGAATGAGCTCTTGGTGTTGTCAAGGATTAATTAAGATAACAAATGTAAATTAATTTCCCCTTCTTTTCTTTTTAACATACCAAATATGTGTTATTTATCTTCTTACACAGAATAAAATTATCCACCTTAATTTGATGCCCTAGGCAAGAAATTTTTTCCACATTGTATATGGTTATTATGTAGCATGATTCTAATTGTTGCTGTCCTATTTTTATAAAGTGTCATTCTGTAATCACATCAGTAATTTAATGTTTCTAATCATTTACATTTTAAGCCTCTGGTATTATGAATATTTTACACAGTAGTTGATTTATGTTTATATACTCAGAATATTTCAAGTTCAAAACAAAGTGTTCTTTTGGTGTTTTGAGTATTTTATAGACAACTGAAAGAGAAATTTGCTCCTATTTTCAATTCTGCTGCCATTTATTGAGCACCTATCAAGTGAAAGGCTCTGTATTAGTCAGCTTGGGCTGCCATAGTAAATACCATAAACTGGGTGGTTTGAACAACAGAAACTTACTTTGTCACAGTTCTGGAGGCTGGGAAGTCCAACATCACGGTTGGGTTCTGGTGAGGGCTCTCGTCCTACTTTGCAGATGGCCACTTTCTCAGGGTCTCCTCACATGACAGAGCAAGAAGAGAACAAGCTCTTTGGTGTCTCTTCTTCTAAGGACATTAATCCCATTGTGAGGGTTCCACACACATGACCTCATCTAAACCTAATTATCTCCCAAAGACCTCATCCCCAATACCATCACTTTGGGGGGTTAGGGCTTCAACATGTAAATCTAGGGGAAACAATCCAGACCAGAGTAGACCTTAAACTAAGAAACACACACTATTTTTTTGAAGTAAAAATCAGTTAGATTGCAATTGCAAGAGTTTACCACTATTTAGATTTCCTGTTGGAATGTGGTTCTTTACAGCTGCTTGAAAATTATGTTTTCTATAGATTATGAAACACTTATGGGCACTCTACACTATAAGGTTTTGCATCCAAACAGACTATGCAATCTGAGAATTTTTGTTCGTTTTTCTGTTTTATGAAAAAAAGTTTTTATATGTACAAAACTAGACAGAAAAGTTAATGAACCCTTATAAACACATGACCAGTTTCAACAGCTATCAACTCAAGATGAATGTGGTTTTCTCTATACTTCACCCGCTTGTACGCAACTTACCGCAAATCTGGAATCAATCATTGTCTCCAAGTTCTATTATTTCTTTAGTATTTCAAGTTTTCAGTTTTGCTACTGGGAGATTTTATTGCTACTAAGTTGGTTATTGGTTTTTTTTTTTTTTTTTTTTGCTTGTTTTTCAGTTGACAGAGTAAGATAAATATGTTTTGTTTTGATTTTGAAAATCATATATATTCTTAGTTCCTACTGATTTTTACAATTGGAATTCAAGATTTGAGGAATTTTAGTTAATTACTTCGATCTTATATTCTCCCATGTCAAGAATCTCTGTGTCAGGAAAATCAGGGGTGATAAATTTATATTATCACAAAATCACATATTTATTTCTTCTAACGTTGTACATATAACAGTGTCTATAATGCCGACACTACCACCAACATTGTTATTACTGATAGAAGGTAATTTGCAGTTGTTTTGCCCGTAGAATAGCCCCCTAGGAATCTGAAGTCAAATTACTGTGTATGTGTATTTTAAAAAAGTTTTTTTATAGTGAAAAGAACATGAGATCACCCTTTTCACAAATTTTTATGTGTACAATACAGTATTGCTAACTATAAGGACACTGTGGTACAGCAGATCTCTAGAACGTATTCATCTTGCACAATTGAGACCTCGTGCCCATTGGTTAGCAACTCCCCATTTGGAAGAGTTCCTCTCAGTGTGGTCATACCACCAACTGGGTACACATTTGGGATCCTTGGTTTCATTTTATTTTTAATTTTAGAATCTCCTTGTTTAAAATTTGGTTTTGTTTTATAGTCACCTGAAATATTTACATGGGTCAGTGACAAAAATGTAAAACAAATTATATTAAAAAAACTAACTAGTAGCTCATGTCTTGTATTCCATTCTTTTCATCCTCTTATTTATCAAAAAATGTTTCCACTTACATTGTCATATATGTGTGTGTGTGTGTGTGTGTGTATATATATATATATATACACACACATAAATACATATATACGCATACATATCAGTAGATGAATGGTAGCCCAAATAGGCCATATATATATATATGTATGTATGTATGTGTATATATATATGTGTATATATATATATATATATATATATATACACACATATATAAATATATATAGACACAGAGAGAGAGAGACAGAGAGAGAGATGTTATTGAAATGACAATCTGCTTTTCTTTCTCTAAGTGATTTGGTCATTGTATATGGATTCACCTCCCCCCAGTTTTTTTTCTTTTTCTTTAAAGTCTGATAATTTTACTAGGATATGTTTTGGTGTGGGGTAGATTATTTTCCAAGGTATGTAGTATGAACTTTCAAAATATAGTTTCAAATCTTTTTCCTTTTTTTCAGGAAATGTTTTAGAATTGTAATTTTTGGTATTTGTTCTATGTTTTGTTTTTACTTTATAAGGATATAAATAGCTACAGTTCAAATTATTCAGTTAATAGTGATTAACATAAGTTTTACCATATGCGATCAGTTTTGGCCAATACAATCAGAATTTTACTAGTTCTAATTATAGGTATGTTACACAGTATTTCCTCTTTGATCTCATAGTCAAAGACTAGGGATGCACTCTGTTACCTGGCTTCCCCAAATTCAACTTTACCCAAACTATGTGCCACAGAACATTGAAATGTTTCTTTGGTAAAATACTTACTCTATAAAATAAGTTGAGAAAAAAAGCTAGATTAGTCAAATTAAGCAGGCTTATTGAAAATGTGCATTATAATCTTCAGAGAAGATTACATGTAGCGTTCTTCTTCAGAGAAGCATATTTGTAGCATTTCACAAATGTATCTGACAAGTAACATTTTTACAATAAACACATTAACATCTCTGAGATACAATTTGGAAGATATTGACTTAATTCATTTGCTATGGAACTGTCAACAAATTTATATAAACACATTCAATTTTTAGTATTTTTCCATTTGTACCAATTTTTAGAAAAATATAATCTACAAATTAGTGCAGTAACACATTCTTTTATTTATGCAATGCTTTATTTTCTCATAAAATAGTAGGGTATCTTTTTAAAGTATCTTTGAAAATTATGATAATATAAGATTTATCTTTTCTCAATACTCACTAGAATACTTTTACTCTTTCATCTGCAGTTTTCCTTTTTCTTTCTTTTCTTTTTATTTTTTGCCTTGTAAAGTGTAAAATTTTAGTAAACTATTTCTAAGATATATGAGTCAATGAATTTTGATTACTGGCTCTCAACTTGGCATTGGAAATGTAGCATTAGACCATATTTTGAGTTTTATGTTATTTCTTAGATGGATGAGGTTAAGATACTCTGAAGAGTAAGAATTTTTTTTTACCTCTGATCTATAGGAGTTGCAAATACTAGTGTTCATTTGGTATTCATTTTATTATGATTATTATTTTAAACATCATTTTTACCTTAGCTAGAATTTTTTTTTCTTTTTTTTCTGTTCATTTGGATTTTGGGGAGCTCTGGTTTTTCAATAAATAATCATTAAAAGCTGGAATCATAGAGAAATTAGAGTGTTGTTTTGAATATGCTAAATTTGTAAGCTTAATCAAACTTTCAAATTAACAGCAGAACTTTAATATAAGCTGAGTGGCATGGGGGATAGCTGATTGCTCTGTGTTTGTCAGCATCAGTTGTTACCATGCACCTTGACTAGCATGGGCACCACAAGGTCTCCACGTTCCAGACTATACACTTTTGATTCCTCTTTAGTTCATAATCAAGCTCGACTGTATTACCCTTTGGGTTACTACAATTAAGCATGTATTTAACTTAAACTAGACCTTTTTTTTTCCTTGAGAAGAATACTGAGTACCTACATTATGTATTTCACTCCTGTAAATACAAAAAGTTCACTCCTAAGTTAGCCATCTACAATTTCCAAAGAAGAGGAAATTCACTTTTCACACAAGAAAGACTGAGGGCAAGCTCTTGACATTTTATGGAATTCATTCATCAGAGATGGATTGCTAAGTGCACTCTTTAACTTTGTAAGTAATAATTAAGATGAGAAAGAAAAGAATTGGTCCGTGGGCACACAGTAGACACTATCACCTTAGAGAACAGATTAGAATTTAAAATGATCTTAAAAATTCAAAGAAATGATCAGAATTTATCCAACATAAAGTTCTACTTAAGCAGAAAAAACATCTGCAATATTTGAGATGAGTAATATGTACAATCACAAAAACTGAGCATGGGTTATAAATAAAACAAAAAAAAGCAAAAAAGTAATCCTCCTTATATAGTGTCCAAGGGTAAATACTCTACTGCATATAATAGTGAGAAAAAGAATGGACTTGTGTATAAGGAGCTCAGTTTGAATCTTCACTCTTTATGTATAAGAACTGACAGAGAGCCTGCTTTGTGCTGCACCATGTGCAGCGTCTGGAGGTACAATTGTGAGTAAAATCGTGCATGGTCCCTTGTCTTCTATGTCTTATATCTAGTGGATGAGACAGAACTCAATCACATAATAATAATAATGAAAATATATAGTTAAATAGTGAGATGAGTGATCTGAAGACAAATAAGATCAGATTATAAAACTGCATATTAAAGGAATTTTAACCTTGAGTGAAGGTTAACAAACACTTTGCTGATAGAGGAATTTAAGTGAAAATCTGAAGGTTTAGTAGAACTTTATTAAGTAAATGACGTGAGGCGGGAGGAGGTCGTGCAGCTAAGAATATTCCAGGGTCGGAAAAAATAGTGAGAGCAAATGTTATGTGGAGGAAAGGAGCATAGTGTATTGGCAGAATAGAAGGAAGGTCACTGTGGCCAGTGTGCAGAGAAAGAAGAGAAAATGGAAGGAATGTGAGGATAAAGAGGTGACTGGCGACAGATCATGGAGGGCTTTGCAGGGGCATGTTCAGGATTTTGACCTTTGTTCAAGGTGCCACAGAACAAGATGAGGAAAACAGAGTGGGGCTTCAGAAGGATGTAACATCCATGGTACATTAATTGAAAGACACATGTATTTACTGTGAGTAGTTTACATTATCTTCAAAATCTCAGTGGCTTATAAGGAAACTTATTTCTCACTCATGTGTCTGGCATTGCCTGGAGCAGCTTTGCTCCAAGCTTCAGTCTCCAAGTTTGGAGTCTCTCAGAATTTCTCATTAGGGATTCAATATGTACCCGGGCATGCCTTTCTTATATCAGGAGGTGGAGGAGGTGTGGGTGGTGGATAGGAGTCAGGGACAGGAATAGCATGGGCCAAGCCAAACCAGGCAAACACTTTTAAATGCTGTGATCACAGATGCCTCATTCACATCTGCTTACACCACTGCTTCCATTAGCCAAAACTAATCACATGGCCAAGTTCAAAATTCATAGAGTGGGAAACATGTTCCTTCTATAGGGGCAAGGGGAGTAATTATTTGGTGAACAATAATAGAATCTGCCAAAGGGCTTTTCTAGAAACCATGGGTTGAAGTATGAAAGAAAAATTACCCTGGGCCAGTAAAACAGGCAAGGAAGACTTTATTCAAGACTGTTGCAACAGAAGAGAGAAACTTGCTATGGGGAAAAGGAAGAGAAAGAATTAACAGTTGCAAGTTTTCTAAAGTAAATGCTCTAAGAAAAGGGAGGTCAGGGGCCTATCGAAAGATGTCTGTCTAAAGTTTAATCAAGCTGAGAGGAACTTTAAGGCTGTCTTGGTCAGAAGGATGAACAAGCTTACAGTTAGAAGCATCTCAGAAATATCCCTTATAATCTTTCTTTATGAAATGATACACTTCCAGGCATTGTTTAATTTCTTCTTTGAACCATGGATTATTTAGCAACATACTGCTTAACTCCTCAACAGTTGAGGATTTTTTAGATACCTTTTTGTTAAACTTCCATTGAGATTAGAGAACACACTCTATTTGATTTGTGAGTCTTGCTTTATGGTCCAACATAAGAACAATATTTTTAAACGTTCCGTAAGCACTTGAAAAGAATGTATATTTACAGTTACTAGGTGTGGTGCTTCATATTATATACTTTAGGTCACACATAAATATGACATGCAATACACGTTTATATAAAGATATTAGGTCAACTGAGGATATTGCTAATGAGACTTGATAATAGATTGTGTATGGGGAGACTAGAGTTAATAAAGGAATCTAGAGTAACTTGATTCTTGTTTTATGGTTTGAGCCAGAGTGTGAATGGTGATTATATTTGCTGAGGAGAAGACTCAGAAAGGAACTAGTTGGAAGAATATGTTAAGTTTGGCCATGCTGAGTTCAGATACTTATTTGACATCCAAGTGGAAAAGTCGATCCACAGCAGTAGGAGTTCAGAGCTCAGGGGTAAAGATGGAAATGGATATATAGATTAAGGAGTCATATAAATGATCCTTAGCAGCATGGATTTAAAGAGGTCATGTTGGGGGAGTGTTTAGTCAGAGAAGAATCCTAAAGCATTCCATCTTCAGAGATAGAACAAGAAGAAAGAACCATCAAAGGAGAGCAAGAAGAAGTAGTTAGCAGAGCAAAAGGAAAACCGTATGAGTTTGGCTAACAGAGTCAAGGAAAAATGTGTTTTTAAGATGAAGTGGTTAACTTTGTTGAATGCTCCCAAGAGGTTAAGTAGTATGAGAATAGAAAAGTGACTATTGGTTTTGATAACTGGAGATCCTCGGTAACCTTAACAAGAACAGTTAGGAAAAGCTTATATAACATTTATCTATATTTTTTGCCAATAGAAAATTTATAACATTATTTAATCATGAAAGAATGAATGGAAGATTAAAAACTATAGTTTATACCTTAAGCTCATAGTTTTGAAGGGAATAAGACATGCAAAAAAATTAAAATAAAATTTCGCAAGTCCTATACTAAAGATATATCCCATTCTATGGAAGATGGAGATGTGCATGACCAGTTTAGCTCAGGGAAGCTTTCAGAGAAGGAAAGGTCCTGCAGGCTGAGGCTTGAGAAGTGCCTGGTAGTTTTCTAGACAGATGTTGGAGGAAAGAGGTTCCCAAAGGCACTGGCGAGTAGGTTCTAAAGACTCAGAGGCAGGACATTTAATGAGATATTTAGAGAACCGTACATTCACCCTCTGAGATATGTAGAAATGTGTGTGATAGGGAGGTTGGTCATGCCAATGACTATAGGGTGTTACAAGCATTTAGTAAGGGGTAGTAATACTAAATTTCCTGGAATCTTTGAGTGGATTCTCCTGCTCAACTTATCCAGTAAACCCCAACAGAGCATTGCTAAACAGAGAAACACTAGAGTAGAGTATGCTACATGGCTGAGAGGATGAGTATTTGGAGAGTGGGAATGAAATCCAATATGACAAATGTTTTAGAAGTAGAATCCATTTAATTTGATGACAGATCAGATGGGTCTGAGGTCACGCAAGGTTGTGACTGCCACATTTTAGACATAAATCACTGTGTGGGTAGCAGTTATTTTCAATCAGATAGAAATATAGGGACAGAAGCAGATGTCATAGAGTGGGAGATGACGAGTTTGTTTTGGAACAGGCTAAAGGGTTTGTGGTACATATCCAAGTATAATGTCCAGCAGATAGTTGAAAATAGGAATGTGGACTTCAGAAGAGATTGGGAATGGAAATAGAGTTGAAAATCATATGTTAATATTAAAGGAAACCCAGAGTAGGTAACATTTCTCAGGGAGAGCTAGTAAAATAAAGAAAAAAAGAGAAATTAATCAAGATAAAAAATAAATTTTAAGAATTCTATATGCTTTATTCAAAATTCTCTTGCCATACAAAACTTGTCTGTGTTTTATAAAGTTGTTTTAAGGAAAGTAAATGTAGTGATGCAAGGAACTGTTTATTTTTAATATACTCAATCAGAGTATTTGGAAATTTCTATTTTATTTTACATAACATCTACTCTGGTAATTACTCGTGGTCAAGTAGTACTATGATGTAAAATGTTTACTCTTCAAGTATTCCTTAATAATGGAATTGTTTTATTTTTAGTATCTATTCTTTTCATGTTACTTAAATACTACTTGGAAAGTTACCAAACTAAGATAACTAATTAACAAACTAAGATAATTTTCCATCCACTTTTCTAATTTTTTCCTGTTTTTTTTAACTGAAAATAGCTTTTAAAGTGTTTTTTCTTAATGAAGTGACTTTGCTAACCTAGTAAATTGTAAGAATCATGAATAGTTCTTCAATCTTTGAATTCATATTCCCAGGAGGGAAAATCTTAATGTAAGAAATGACTTCATTGCAATATCTTAATTTACCATTTTATACTTCTGTAGACTGATAACAATGATTTTAAAATTAATTCTCTTTTTATTACAAATGGAGATTGGCTTTACAATCTTACTTCATATTCTTCTTCTATTTTGTTATCTTTTAAATTCCTCATGACATTTGTGTAACATTTCATAATTTACAAATTATTTGTAGTTACCATGTTACTTAATTCTTACTACAACTTGGTGACATGGGAATTAGTAATGCCGTTTTATGGAAAAGGACACTTCAAATGAGAAGTCAACGTTTTACAGCTCATAAGGGTAGAGTGGGCCCTCAGATCAGCTCCTCTTCTTATATGACCAGAGTACTTTGACCACACCTGAGCAATTTCAAAATGATATCATATTTTTATTAAAGCACTTGTTCATGCTGCTTTTGCAAATCCCTTGTGAACACATACTAAATTAGAAAATTGTATCCTTTAAAGAAAATAGCTATGACAAAATTGATTCCACCATCCCACCCCATCCCTGACTTTTTTTTTTTTTTAACTAGGTACAAAGGTCTCTGATGAGATTGAAAAGAGTACTACATATTTGGGGTTATAACAAAGAAAGGTTATTTTCATCTCCAACAGTTCCTGGCTGATCACAGTGTTCCATGCCACAGAAAGGCCTGAATAATTTCGTTAAAGAAAGCACTGAAGCCAAGAATTAGCATTCTTTCTGGGTGAACTGCAATTGCACACAGGTTGGCCTCTCGTTTTTGCAGCAGTGTTTTCATTATGTCAGTTGAAAGGCTGCCCCCTCCGTTCAAAGCAAAATGAGAAACTTACACAAGGAAGTGGATCTTCAGCAAGAAAATATCTCTATGGCGCCCGTTGTCTACTTTTTTTCTCAAATTTTAAATAATTGAAACTTTGATGCTTGTTGCTATCAAGGACTGTCTATTTTGATATTATTATACATAAGGCTGTATTCTTTATATGTAACTATACAAGCTCTGGTGGTCTTTCCCAAAACAGTGTGCTATGATGGTCAGTGTGAGCCACTCCTCCAAAAGCAGCATCAACAAAGGGTCTGAGATTATGTCAGGGTCCTCTAGTTGTGACTTATTATTTGTAAATTACAAAGTCACACTTACTGTAGTGCTTCTGTGTGGAAGTATAAAAAAATTATTATTGTTATTTTTATTTGTGGACTCAAAATGTTTGTTAAAAAAATCTTAAAACTAAAATAAGTGTAATAAGTGCATCAAGGTGAAATTAGGTAGTTATAATTATATCTTTATCTCAAGCACATGCACAATTTGATTATTATTAATAATGGGAGAATAGCAATATACTAATTTGGACCACCTAGTAAACATGATTTTAATACTATTCAATATCACAAAGAATTGTGATTTTTTTGGAAACAACAGCAGAGTATAAAGTGCATCTCACCTTTGCCCATGGCCAACAATTAAAATTCCATTTATAAGGAGGACAAACAATAAAATTGTAGATTTAGTGTTTAATGATATTTGTACCAACATTTATGAATTGAACTGTAGTTACACTACAATTAATTAAAATGAAACAAGTGACAAGTGTAAGGACTTATTTAGCTAGATATAGTGTCTAAGGTCTTTATTTAAAAATTTAATATTTTGTTCATCATGGATTTTTGCATTAATTTTGATGTTTTAGACTATTACATTAAAATGTTACTTATCTTGATTGCTAATTTTGGGAGGTTGCCCTTAACTTTTGCACTGGAGCAAGTGCCTTATTTTTATCACTGTGGTCCTGGCCCTGGACTGTGTTTAGATATTTTTAAGATAATAATAAATTTTGATATTTGTAAAAATATACCTCTAGGAAAGGTTTCATCCCTAGCCTGTTATCTTAACTAGTTGTCTGTAAATATCTCTTTGACACAATGCTAGTTGGAAAAAAAGAGAGAGAGAGAACTATATATCGAGAGGTTAAGACACAAGTGTTTCAGAATTGTACTGCAGAGAAGTGAGAAGAGAGTTCTGCCAAATTATTTTGTACTCTGGTACAGCATTCTTTTTAGAGGTTGTGAAACTGAAACCATAATCCTATCAAGTTTGGAGAAACCTTGTAGCCTTAGGTAAGCCAAGCTTTGAATTTCAATAAATATTACCAAATCATTCTTCTTTACGAAGCAATCAAATTAGTTTAGCACCACAAAGGATGTCAAAGTTACCTGGGAAGAGGGTTCCTTGTGGAACACATTGGCAGTCTTTGCAGGCTCAATCATTCTGGAGAGGCAGATTCGCCAAGTCTGCCATTTAGAAAAAGAATAGCTCTCTGGCCTGGTCTTTTCAGAAAATTTTCAGAGGAATTAAGATTCTTTTGAACTACTTAGTTGTGATATTGTTTGGAACTGGAAATAAAACTTGTGCTAGAAGAATTAAATTTGTCTGAAAAAGTAGATAAAAATAAAACCAGAAATTTTCTATTTCAAAAGTTGTATAAAATATTGCCATTAGATTTATTAACTATATATCTGTATGTAGTCAGAACTTTGGATGTTGAAGTCATGAAAATAATTTTTAATGCAGTTTATGCCAATTTGCATTTCAAGGTTCAAACTGACAATTTAGAAGCTAGATGCTGTCATAAAGCCTTAAGAGATAACATATAATTAAAAATATAATCACAAGAGTTTCCAAAATGTGGGTATAAAAGAAGATGATCAGAGACTATGCAAAAGAGATGAGACTGGCTTGGCTTAATTAATGCTTTTTAGATTACTTGAGATATATTGGATAATCTAAAGCACATGCTGTGTGCAAAATAATAAATATGAAATATGAAGCAATTATATTTTACTAGTGACAGTGAAATAAGCCAAGGCAGGTGCATTATGAAACTAATGGTATGGAAACTTCCTTATTAGGGTTTCAATTTTGATTAATTGTTTTCCAATCCCATGAGTTGAATCTTGCTTTGCTTGTCAAGTCAGAAGTCTCAGTGCATTTTCATTTGTCGATAAAATATTTTGTGACGTACTGAAGGAACTTGCTCCAAGGGAAACTCGGAAAAGATATCCAATAGGGTCTCATGAAACCCTTAGACTTGTATGTTATTCTAATAGGAAATCACATTAGAAATAAATCTCAATGTAGTATAGATAAAAAAAAAAAAAAAATGTTGCCTGTGAAATATTGTTGACTTACTCAGAATCACAGTTCGAACATATTAGGAACTGGGCTGAAATCACTTATGGGCTACAAACCAGAATCTTTTCCTCTTAACCAGCCTGACTCCCTGTAGTCTTGCCTTGAATGGTCAGTCTGTACATTTCTCACATTGGCTTTAGTATAGTTAACTGAGCAGCTTAATTTTCAACTAAGCTAAAGTCAATGTCTAGTGTTATTTATTTTATAATATTATTCTTGTATGTATTCTGCTAGAGATGGGAAACTCTGTATATTTAAGAGGATATAGAGTTTAGACAGTTCAGAAATAAGAAATGTAAGAATATTTAACTAATCTACGTTGCTGTGGAAAGTCCTTAATTTGGGATCAATTAATATAATTGTAATAAGTGAGAAAGGTTTGCATTTCTGTTTTGGTGAGCATCTGACCTGCAGCGTTAACAAGCAGGATGGGCACCTATGGGCTGAGGTTGCCTAGAGCACTATCCCAGGAGGAGAATGGCCAATTGTAAAAGCAAAATTGGCTTGGGTGGGTGGTGGAGTTCTAGCATAGGTGACTGAAAATAAAATATAGAATAAGTTGTTATTATTTAATGATACTAACTATTTAAATATAACAATTTTATAAAGATTTTTAGTGGTTGCAAAAACAATGTAAATGTTCCTTATCTTCTCCCTCCACCCCAACTGCTATCTATTCGAGGAAAGATGTGAACACGGAGGTGGTTGGGGGAGTGTTTTTCTTTCCCTTTGGGAGTGGCCTCTATAGCACCAAGAAAGTGTAAGGTAGCAGTGGCAGAAAAAACAATGAAATTCCTTTGGAAAATAAATTAAATACATATTTTCTTCATTTGAGGTCTTTATCCCTCATCTTAGACTACTTTGTATGCATTCTATTGGTCTTCTCAACACTTCTGCAGTAATACTGAAAGAGTAGACTGCTTTCTAAATTAGGACATATGGGATATACACAAATAGCAGTTTGGATGGGGTCACATGGCAAATGTCAGAGGATGGTTAGAACCGAAGTCTCAAGGGCTGCTGATGCCTCAGATTTCTCAGGAAAGCATGTGCATACTTTTATATGTTAAAGTAAGTTTGCTTGAGAAGAAACCTGGATAGCCAGAAATTGGAATATTAATATTAATATCACCTCTAACATTTTTCTCATATTTATGTTTTATCTGTAAAATAAGGTAGATGTTGTATAGAACTGTGAGTTATTCAAGTGATTCTAAATAGAGTTGTTTCTAAACTGCCTTCTGAGTCTTAAAGATAAATGTATTTTATGCATATTGTATAAGTAAAAGCAAGGAGAATATGTTCTTTCCTTGATTGAAACAATCACATTCATTGGTCTATAATCATACTCTCTGTTGCATTCACTTTATGATAGATGAATTACATAGGCAAGTATGTGGAATAGGAATTTTAATTATAATATGAGGAGCTTAAAGCCAAAAAATAAATAACTAAAATCTACTTTGGAATTAACATTAGGAAAGAAGAAAAATAGAAGGCAGGCATGTAATACTTGTTCAAGTGCTATATGCTTTGAAGATTAACTTTATACCTGCAGGATTTTTGCCATGTTTCCTGTCACCTGAGTAATCCAACACACTGAGTTGAATATTTAGGGTCACCAAAAGGCATGTGAGTATCATTCTGTACCTTCATAAGCTCAAAGTTAATAGTCAGCAGATGTTGGGAAGCCATTGAATGTATCTGAACAGGTCAGTCAGGTGATTAAGGCTGTGACATAGGAATTTAATCTGGAAATAGAGTGCTGGATAAAGTAGAATGAGGAGGCTGGTTAGAAAGTTGTGATTATCTAAACAATAGAAAGGAGTGTTTCATTAGGGCAGGACAGTGAGACTAAAATGGTGTAGACTCCATGAAAATTGCCACTTTACATGCACTTACCTTCTAAGAGAAGTAGAAGCAAAATGCACTGTTTCAAGCTGAGATAGTGAGGAAGAAGGGATGAATGAATACTGAGCCTTACTGTGTGCCATCCACAGTATGCCATTTACACATAGTATTTCATCAAATAGTAACAGAAGTACAGTCCACAGGAAAAGAAAGAAGTTATGAAGGGGATTAACAAAGAGGGGCACCATGAGTTTCAGACACAGAAGACCTCTAGCATAATTTGGAGAAGACCCCTAGCTCAAGAATTGAGCATCAGTGATTCTGGAACTAAAAGGAAACATCCAGAAATGATCATTAAAACTTTGAAAGTATATAAAATAACTCATGTATGTTCAGAGAAAAAAATAAGAGAATGCTGGTCCAAATTTTAGTTAATGCCTGTTACTTTTATTGGGTGACAGAAAAAACACAGGCCAATGATAAGGACAGATAAGCCAAGAGACAGCTAGCAGAATGTCCAAAATAGTGCTGTATCATAAAAACCAGGGAAAAAGAGAGTTTTAAAAAGGAAAAATTGAACAAAAGCAATATATGCTGTAAAGAAAATGAGGAGAAAGAGGATTAAGACAAAGCTTTATATTTTGAAATTAGAAAATAATTGGTGATACAAAACTTTGAGAAAACAGGAACAAATTTGTAGCCCCTTCTGAGAAAAGTCAGCAATTCACAGACCAGGCCAGGATATAGCAGATCTAATGCCAAACAATATTTTTGAGCAGAGTATCTTTTTGAAAATGCCATATGGGAAACTTCTGGGAGCACCATTGGGGAATACAGCCAAGCTAAGGCATTCAAACTGTTTGATTAATAGACTTAGAGAAAATAGGTCCAGGTTCAATCTGGAAGGGATTGAGAGATGAAGCAGAAGCAAATCAGGGAAATAGATATCAGTAACATTTATGGGATGAGAAATTTTGAATAACCTCACTCACCAAGGTTCAAAAAAGGCAAATGAACGATTATGATCAATAAAGAATTCTGATACTGCAAATGTGGATTCTGGGTTTAAAAGAAGAACCAATGTCTTGCTGCAGGAAAGAAACTGTGTCTTGCTGGGTAATATGTTATGGTCTCTGTAACCCTGGTCCTCAGCAAAGTGCGTGGCACAATACACTGTAAATGAAGCAGGAGCTTAGTGAATGAATAAAAAATAGTGCGTTTTGAACAGGAGAATGAAATGACTAGGATAATATTTTAGAAAGGTCACTCTGTCTGCAATAAGGAATAGGTTTGCTCTGGGAATGATTGTAAACAGCCAGGCTATTGAGAAACATATACGAGAGCTGTAGAAGAAATAACCATGATTGTTTAAGTGAAGATAAAGAGAAGTGGGTAGATTTGAGAGATGTCTGAATTGATGAATCACCAGAACTTGGTTATCAGAAGTATGAGGTAAGAGTGAGGGAGGAGCTGAGATGGTGCTCAGGTTTCTGACTTGAGCAATAGGATGAAATATGATGCCAACAGACAAAGCAGGAGAATATAAAAGGGATTAACTGGGGGATGGGTAATGATATGATAATGAGTTCAGCATTAAATTTGTTAAATTTGATATCTCTGTGGACCATCCAAGTAAAGATGATCAGTAGGCAGATCTCAGAAAAGAGCCTTGGACTAGCAACATTGAGATAAGGGTTTTATCAGCCTAGATTTGCTTATTAAAACCATGAAGGGAAATAAAATAGCCCACAAGGAATATACATAGGCAGGAGATAGAAGGACAGATAAATGTCTGAGGAATGTCTTCGCTAAAGGATGGGCAAAGGAGCTCACAAAAGAAACCAAGGAGTGGTTTAGGGAGTGGAGACAAAATAAGGAGAGTATGGCACTGCTGAAGGAAAAATTAAGGGTGATACAGCCGCATAAAGGTCAAAGAAGATCAGAACTAAATATATATGTACCTTTAGAATTGCTTTTATTTAGGCCACTGACCTTGATGAGAGAAAGTTCAGGGTAGGGAAGGAGGAGGGAGCTATCTGCAGTGTTAAGACGTGGGTGGAAACAACTCTCGGAGTCAGTGAGCATGTTGGGGAAGCGAGACAGGGTTGGGGGGAGTGATGTAAGATTCAAATAGAAGCCAGGAGTTCAAGCTCCTCTTTTTAGAAGTTGGGTGTTGGATGATGAAACAGGGCTACAAGTTTATATTATTATATTAGATCCCCCAAACTGACGCCTGTTATGTGGAGTGACTGTGGATAAAGGGTCAGGTCCAAAGCACTAACTGTGGTTTGTTTGTTTGGTTGTTTTTGGTTTGCAATGTTATTAAGGGCTGTGGACAGGAAAGAGAAGAAGCATTACGGTGAGTTATTTTTTTCTAAAAGCAGACAAATCCCAGTTTTACCATAATCCCTCCTTCATTTCATTATTTTCTCCCTTTCCTTATCTTCCTGCTATTCAAACCAGGCCAGAATATTTTGTCTTTCCTCCACCTAAGACATAACATAAGGTTTTAAAAGTACTGCTTTCATGGAATTTTGAATTACACAGTTTACCCAAATTAATTTTATAGCTTATAAAAACTTAAAAGTGCCAAAATGGATTATATTATTGTGCTTTGAGTCCTCTTCCTTGAGAATAAAATATATATGTATATATAATCAGAGTGGTATTAAAAATGTTTAACAACAAAATAAGTCCTATCTATATGTATATCTTAATCTTTATCCATATAAATATCTATTTATCCACCTATCTATATGTAGACATTTGCACAAGCTTTCTATAGTTGGTCTTTCATAGGCAAATGTGCAAAATTTTGAACCTTGGTTGGTATATCATCCTTTTTAAAGATTATTACAATGTAGCCACCGTATCTCTTGACTCTGATCTTAATATTTGTATAAAATAGCACCTTCAGTAAATTTTAACTCCATGAAAATTAATACCTGAATTAAAGAAAACTGAATTCCACACTTGTTATATGAAACAAACTGCTGATAAAACATTCTATGTAAGTCTATTCCCTTTCTGCACTGACTGGGCTTGGCAATTCCAATTGGAGAAAATGGCAATATGGTCAAGTGCATTTAAATTTTACTTTCATATTCATCCTCCACAATAGTGTGGATTCAGACATTTTCCATCCTTTCAAATCCTCAAAATCTATATTTATTTTTTAAAATATAAGAATGGATGTATAAAACTAGGAGATGATTTAATTATTCATAGTATAACATTTTATCGACTTTTGTATGTTAAATTTCTTCTGTTGTGAACAGTAGAGAGTTTCAGAGACTTCGAAAACCAAAACCAAAACCAAAACAAAAATAAAACAAAATGTATTAGCTTTAAGATGGTGCTCAGCATTCTTAAAGTTTTTTTCTGACCCTGCTTTGTTCATGTTGCTATTCTAAGTACTTTGTAGCAACTGTTAGACATTACCCCTGCTTTTTCTTTTTTTAACATCTTTATTGTAGTATAATTACTTTACATTGTTGTGTTAGTTGCTGCTGTATAACAAAGTGAATCAGCTATACTTATACATATATCCCCATATACCCTCCCTTTTGAGTCTCCCTCCCACCCTCCCTATCCCACCCCTCTAGGTGGTCACAAAACACCGAGCTGATCTCCCTGTGCTATGCAGCTGCTTCCCACTAGCTAACTATTTTACATTTGATAGTGTATATATGTCCATGCCACTCTCTCACTTCGTTGCAGCTTACGCATCCCCCTCCCTCATCCCCAAGTCCATTCTCTATGTCTGTGTCTTTTTTTTTTTTTTAACATTTTTATTGGAGTATAATTGCTTTACAATGGGGTGTTAGTTTCTGCTTTATAACAAAGTGAATCAGTTCTACATATACATATATCCCCATATCTCTTCCCCCTTGCATCTCCCTCCCTCACACCCTCCCTATCTCACCCTTCTAGCTGGTCACAAAGCACTGAGCTGATCTCCCTGTGCTATACGACTGCTTCTCACTAGCTATCTATTTTACATTTCGTAGTGTATATATGGACATATATACACTACCACTCTCTCACTTTGTCCCAGCTTTCCCTTCCCCTTCCCCGTGTCCTCAAGTCCATTCTCTAGCAGGTCTGCATCTTTATTCCCATCTTGCCCCTAGGTTCTTCATGACCTTTTTTTTTTTTTTTTTTTAGATTCCATATATATGTGTTAGCATACAGTATTTGCTTTTCTCTTTCTGACTTACTTCACTCTGTATGACAGACTCTAGGTCCATCCACCTCACTACAAATAACTCAATTTCGTTTATTTTCATGGCTGAGTAATATTCCATTGTATATATGTGCCACATCTTCTTTGTCCATTTCTCTGTCGATGGACACTTAGGTTGCTTCCATGTCCTGGCTATTGTAAATAGTGCTGCAATGAACATTGTGCTACATGTGTCATTTTGAATTATGGTTTTCTCAGGGTATATGCCCTGTAGTGGGATTGCTGGGTCGTATGGTAGTTCTATTTTTAGTTTCTTAAGGAACCTCCATACTGTTCTCCATAGTGTCTGTATCAATTTACATTCCCACTAACAGGGCAAGAAAGTTCCCTTTTCTCCACACCCTCTCCAGCATTTATCGTTTGTAGATTTTTTGATGATGGCCATTCTGACCAGTGTGAGGTGATACCTCATTGTAGTTTTGACTTGCATTTCTCTAATGATTAGTGATGTTGAGCATCCTTTCATGTGTTTGTCGGCAATCTGTGTATCTTCTTTGGAGAAATGTCTATTTAGGTCTTCTGCCCATTTTTGGATTGGGTTGTTTGTTTTTTTGATATTGAGCTGCATGAGCTGCTGTTATAGTTTGGAGATTAATCCTTTGTCCATTGCTTCATTTGCAAATATTTTCTCCCATTCTGAGGGTTTTCTTTTTGCCTTGTTTATGGTTTCCTTTGTTGTGCAAAAGCTTTTAAGTTTCATTAGGTCCCATTTGTTTCTTTTTGTTTTTATTTCCATTTCTCTATGAGGTGGGTCAAAAAGGATCTTGCTGTGATTTATGTCATGGAGTGTTCTGCCTATGTTTTCCTCTTAGAGTGTTATGGTGTCTAGCATTACATTTAGGTCTTTAATCCATTTTGAGTTTATTTTTGTGTATGGTGTAAGGAAGTGTTCTAATTTCATTCTTTTACATGTAGCTGTCCTGTTTTCCCAACACCGCTTATTGAAGAGGTGGTCTTTTCTCCATTGTATATTCTTGCCTCCTTTATCAAAGATAAGGTTACCATATGTGCATGGGTTTATCTCTGGGCGTTCTATCCTGTTCCTTTGATCTATATTTCTGTTTTTGTGCCAGTACCATACTGTCTTGATAACTGTAGCTTTGTAGTATAGTCTGAACTCAGGGAGCCTGATTCTGCCAGCTCTGTTTTTCTTTCTCAAGATTGCTTTGGCTATTTGGGGTCTTTTGTGTTTCCATACAAATTGTGAAATTTTTTGTTCTTGTTCTGAAAAATGCCCTTGGTAGTTTGATAGGAATTGCATTGAATCTGTAGATTGCTTTGGGTAGTCATTTCACAATGTTGATTCTTCCAATCCAAGAACATGGTATATCTCTCCATCTGCTTGTATCATCTTTGATCTCTTTCATCAGTGTCTTGTAGTTTAGTGCATACAGGTCTTTTGTCTCCTTAGGTAGTTTTATTCCTAGGTATTTTATTCTTTTTGTTGCAGTGGTAAATGGGAGTGTTTCCTTAATTTCACTCTCAGATTTTTCATCATTAATGTATAGGAATGCAAGAGATTTCTGTGCATTAATTTTGTATCCTGCTACTTTACCAAATTCATTGATTAGCTCTAGTAGTTTTCTGATAACATCTTTAGGATTCTCTATGTATAGTATCATGTCGTCTGCAAATAGCGACAGCTTTACTTCTTCTTTTCCGATTTAGATTCCTTTTATTTCTTTTGCTTCTCTGATTGCTGTTGCTAAAACTTCCAAAACTATGTTGAATAATAACAGTGAGAGTGGGCAACCTTGTCTTGTTCCTGATCTTAGAGGAAATGGTTTCAGTTTTTCACCATTGAGAACAATGTTGGCTGTGGGTTTGTCATATATGGCCTTTATTATGTTGAGGTAAGTTCCCTCTATGCCTTCTTTCTGGGGGTTTTTATCCTAAATGGGTGTTGAATTTTGTTGAAAGCTTTTTCCACATCTATTGAGATGATCATATGGTTTTTAACCTTCAATTTGTTAATATGGTATATCACCTTGATTGATTTGCGTATATTGAAAAATCCTTGCATTCTGGGATAAACCCCACTTGTCCATGGTGTATGATCCTTTTAATGTGCTGTTGGATTCTGTTTGCCAGTATTTTGTTGAGGATTTTTGTATCTATGTTCATCACGGCTATTGGCCTCTAGTTTTCTTTTTTTGTGACATCTTTGTCTGGTTTTGGTACCAGGGTGATGGTGGCCTTGTAGAATGGGTTTGGGAGTGTTCCTTCCTCTGCTATATTTTGGAAGATTTGGAGAAGGATAGGTGGTAGCTCTTCTCTAAATATTTGATAGAATTATCCTGTGAAGCCTACTGGTCCTGGGCTTTTGTTTGTTGGAAGATTTTTAATCTCAGTTTCAATTTCAGTGCTTGTGATTGGTCTGTTTATATTTTCTATTTCTTCTAGGTTCAGTCTCAGAAAGTTGCACTTTTCTAAGATTTTGTGCATTTCTTCCAGGTTGTCCATTTTATTGGCATATAGTTGCTTGTAGTAATCTATGATCCTTTGTATTTCTGCAGGGTCAGTTGTTACATCTCCTTTCTAATTTCTAATTCTGGTGATTTGAGTCTTTTCCCTTTTTTTATTGATGAGTCTGGGTATTGGCTTATCAATTTTGTTTAACTTCTCAAAGAGCCAGCTTTTAGTTTTATTCATCTTTTCTATTGATTCCTTCATTTCTTTTTCATTTATTTCTGATCTGATTTTTATGATTTCTTTCTTTTTTCTAACTATGGAGTTTTTTTCTTTTTCTTTTTTTAGATGTTCTACATCTAATTGCTTTAGGTGTAAGGTTAGATAGCTTATTTGAGATTTTTCTTGTTTCTTGTAGTAGGATTGTATTGCTATAAACTTCCATCTTAGAACTGCTTTTGCTGCATCCCATAGGTTTTGGATCATAGTGTTTTCACTGTCATTTGTTTCTAGGTATTTTTTGATTTCCTCTTTCATTTCTTTAGTGATCTCTTGGTTATTTAGTAGTGTATTGTTTAGCTTCCATGTGTTTGTGTTTTTTTCCTGTAATTGATTTCTAGTCTCATAGTGTTGCAGTTGGAAAAGATACTTGATATGATTTCAATTTTCTTAAATTTACCAGGGCTTGATGTGTGACCCAAGTTATGATCTATCCTGGGGAATGTTCCATGAGCACTTGAGAAGAAAGTATATTCTGTTGTTTTTGGATGGACTGTCCTATAAATATCAGTTAAGTCCTTCTTGTTTAATGTGTCATTTAAATCTTGTGTTTCTTTATATATTTTCTTTTTGGATGATCTGTCCATTGGTGAAAATGGAGTGTTAAAGTCCCCTACTATTATTGTGTTACTGTCAATTTCCTCTTTTATGGCTGTTAGCATTTGCCATATGTATTGAGGTGCTCCTATGTTGGGTGCACAAATATTTACAATTGTTATACTGTCTTCTTGGATTGATCCCTTGATCATTACGTAGTGTCCTTCTTTGTCTCTTGTAATAGCCTTTGTTTTGAAGTCTATTTTGTCTGATATGAGAATTGCTACTCCAGCTTTCTTTTGATTTCCATTTGCATGGAATATCTTTTTCCATCCCCTCACTTTCAGTCTGTATGTGTCCCTAGGTCTGAAGTGGGTCTCTTGTAGATAGCATATATATGGGTCTTGTTTTTGTATCCATTCAGCCAGTCTATGACTTTTGGTTGGAGCATTTAATGCATTTACATTTAAGGTAAATATCAATATGTATGTTCCTATTACCATCTTCTTAATTGTTTTGGGTTTGTTATTGTAGATCTTTTTCTTCTCTTGTGTTCCTTGCCTAGAGAAGTTCCTTTAGCATTTGTTGTAAAGTTGGTTTGGTGGTGCTGATTCTCTTAGCTTTTGCTTGTCTGTAAAGGCTTTAATTTCTCCATCAAATCTAAATGAGATCCTTGTTGGGTACAGTAATCTTGGTTGTAGTTTTTCCCTTTCATCACTTTAAATATGTCCTGCCACTCCTTACTGGCTTGCAGAGTTTCTGCTTAAAGATCTGTGTTAACCTTATGGGGATTTCCTTGTATGTTATTTGTAGCTTTTCCCTTGCTGCTTTTAATATGTTTTCTTTGTATTTGATAGTTTGATTAGTATGCATCTTGGCATGTTTCTCCTTGGATCTATCCTGTATGGGACTCTCTGCACTTCCTGGACTTGAATATTTCCTTTCCCAAATTAGGGAAGTTTTCAACTATAATCTCTTCAAATATTTTCTCAGTCCCTTTCTTTTTCTCTTCTTCTTCTGGGACTACTCTAGTTCGAATGTTGGTGCATTTAATATTGTCCCAGAGGTCTCTGAGACTGTCCTCAATTCTTTTCATTCTTTTTTCTTTATTCTGCTCTGCAGCAGTTATTTCCACTATTTTATCTTCCAGGTCATTTATCTGTTCTTCTGCCTCATTTATTCTGCTATTGATTCCTTCTAGAGAATTTTTAATTTCATTTATTGTGTTGTTCATCATTGTTTGTTTGCTCTTTAGTTCTTCTAGGTCCTTGTTAAACGTTTCTTGTATTTTCACCTTTCTATTTCCATGATTTTGGATCATCTTTACTATCATTACTCTGAATTCTTTTTCAGGTAGACTGCCTATTTCCTCTTCGTTTGTTTTGGTCTGGTAGGTTTCTAATTTGCTCCTTCATCTGGTGTGTATTTCTCTGCCTTCTCATTTTGCTTAACTTACTGTGTTTGTGGTCACCTTTTCCCAGGCTGCACGTTTGGTGTTCCTATTGTTTTTTCTGTCTGACTCAAGTGGGTAAGGTTATTTCAGTGGGTTGTTTAAGCTTCCTGGTGGAGGGCACTAGTGCCTGTGTGCTGGTGGATGAGGCTGGATCTTGTCTTTCTGGTATGCAGGACTTCGTCCAGTGGTGTGTTTTCGGGTATCTGTGAACTTATTATGCTTTTAGGCAGCCTCTCTGCTAATGGGTGGGGTGGTGTTCCTGTTTGCTAGTTGTTTGGCATGGGGTGCCCAGCACGGGAGTTTGCTGGTCATTGAGTGGAGCTGGGTCTTAGCGTTGAGATGGAGATCTCTTGGAGAGCTCTCGCTGACTGATATTGCATGGGGCCTGGAGGTCTCTCATGGTCCAATGTCCTGAACTTGGCTCTCCCACCTCAGAGGCTCAGGCCTGACACCTGGCCAGAGCACCAAGACCCTGTCAGCCACATGGCTTAGAAGAAAATGGAGAAAAAAAAAAGAAAATGAAGTAAAATAAAATAAACAAATTTGTTAAAATAAAAAATAAAAATATTATTAAAATGAAAAAATTTAAAAAAAGTTTTAAAAAAAGAGAAGAAAGCAACCACACCAGTAAAGAAACCCACCAATGATAATAAGCACTAAAAACTATGCTAAGATAAATTTAAAAATCAGAAACTAGTCAGTCATTTACAGCAAACCCCAAGTCTACAGTTGCTCCCAAAGTCTACCACCTCAATTTTGGGATGACTCGTTGTCTATTCAGGTATTCCATAGATGCAGGGTACATCAAGTTGATTGTGGAGATTTAATCCACTGCTCCTGATGCTGCATGGAGAAACCTCCCTTTCTCTTCTTTGTTTGCACAGCTCCTGGGGTTCAGCTTTGGATTTGGCCTTGCCTCTGCATTTAGGTCACCCTCTGGTGTCTGTTCTTCGCCCAGACGGGAGGGGGTTAAAGGAACGGCTGATTAAGGGGCTCTGGCTCAGTCAGGCTGCGGGGGAGGGAGGTGTATGGAATGTGGGGTGAGCCTGCAGTGACAGAGGCCAGCATGATGTTGCAACAGCCTGAGGTGTGCCGTGTGTTCTCCCAGGGAAGTTGTCCCTGGATCACGGGACCCTGGCAGTGGTGGGCTGCACAGGCTCCTGGGAGGGGAGGTGTGGATAGTGACCTGTGCTTGCACACAGGATTCTTGGTGGCTGCAACAGCAGCCTTAGCATTTCACACCCATCTCTGTGGTCCACGCTGATAGCTGTGGCTCACACTCATCTCTGAAGCTCATTTAGGCAGTGCTCTGAATCCCCTCTCCTCGTGCACCCTGAAACAATGGTCTCTTGACTCTTAGGTATTTCCAGACTTTTTCCCGGACTCCTTCCTGGTTAGCTGTGGTTCAGTAGCTCCCTTCGGCTATGTTCACATAGCCAACCCCAGTCCTCTCCCTGGGATCTGACCTCCGAATCTGGAGCCTCAGCTCCCAGCCCCGCCTGCCCCGGTGGGTGAGCTGACAAGCTTCTCAGGCTGGTGAGTGCTGGTCGGCACTGATCCTCTGTGTGGGAACCTCTCCACTTTGCCCTCTGCACCCCTGTTACTGCACTCTCCTCCGTGGCTCTGAAGCTAACCCCCCCGCCCATCCCCCGTCTCCACCAGTGAAGGGACTTCCTAGTGTGTGGAAACTTTTCCTCCTTCACAGCTCCCTACCAGATGTGCAGGTCCCATCCCTATTTTTTTGTCTCTGTTTTTTCTTTTTTCTTTTGCCCTACCCAGGTATGTGGGGAGTTTCTTGCCTTTTGGGAAGTCTGAGGTCTTCTGCCAGCATTCAGTAGGTGTTCTGTAGGAGTTGTTCCACATGTAGATGTATTTTTGATGTATTTGTGAGGAGGAAGGTGATCTCCACATCTTACCTCTCTGCCATCTTGTAGGTCCTCTTTAAATCTTATATCCTGATGAGGGGTAACATATATAAGTATATTATGGATAAGCCACGGTTCATGTTCTTTTTTGTACT
Organism: Eschrichtius robustus; assembly: GCF_028021215.1. Taxonomy (NCBI): domain Eukaryota; kingdom Metazoa; phylum Chordata; class Mammalia; order Artiodactyla; family Eschrichtiidae; genus Eschrichtius; species Eschrichtius robustus. The sequence goes on from NC_090836.1 coordinate 33,709,934, forward strand.
GTTTACATTTTACTTTATTTGAAGGACCTTTCCTCCCAATTCCGGGTAAAGCAATGAGCTGTAAGACTAGAAATCATCACTCAGGAACAAAAGTGTACAAATATCTACATCCATGAATTTAATGCAAGACTACAGAGAGATACATGATATTTTGTTATTTGTAGGCACCAGCAAGTTTTCACAACCTAAGATCAAGGTTGAACACAGAGAATTATTACAATGGCTACTTGAAATGATACAAAATTGCCCTGGGAAGTATGGCCAAAAACAAACCAGCAAACAAACAAAAACAAACCTTAGAGGTCAATGTAAGGCACAAATGTACTGTAATTAGTACGTTACTGCATAGTTACTTTATAGGTCAGTTACAGATCTAAATAGATCTTAATGGTAGAAAACAAAAGTTTATTTGAGTCGTAAGTGTGGCTTATTATTATCTATTGTGAAAGCTACAAATGCAACTATTTAGGGCATTTACCTCATTCCACACAGTGACCTGTAATGTTGATGCAGCCCATAGCACTGACATTTCTCTATTATTCTTTTATTTTATATTTCTATCATCATGATTAAGTTGGGAGGTTCTATAATATTCTAAGACAGATGAGATCTTATGGCTATGTCAAATATCGGACACATAAAAGTAAAGCCTCATAAAAATGCTAAAATCCATTGAATTGTACACTTAAAATGTGTCAATTTTATGGTATGCAAATAATATCTAAATAAAGCTCCTTAAACAAAAAGATAGGAGCAGGACAGGATATCACTTGAAGCCACTACTGATTGATGGCTTGGGATTCTTGGGTCTTCTGTGAAATACAGTAGTGCCAGTTATTCATCCCCAACGTTTTATCTTAAATTGCTTCTTTCCTCCAGATACTTTTCCAGCTTCAAAAATGTCCAATCAGCTTCAGCTCATAAAAACAAATATGAAACAGAACAAATCTTTATTCCTCTTTCCTCCTTTTCTGCCTTCTCTTAGGTTTTAGATTTTTTTAAAAAAGTCTGCACATTCTATTTCTTCATCTTTACCCCCCACCAAGTTCTGGCCCCCTCACTTTACTATTGGATTGAGACTGACTGTGCAGAATTCACTAGTTGTTCTTGGATTGCCAGATGTAGTGATTTCTGCACAGTTCTTATCTTCCTGGAACTCTCTGAAGTAAGGGACATTCTTGAGAATCTCTTTTCATTAACACATTTTTTGTTTTTGGCTTCAGTGATGCTATTTTTAACTTGTCATATCCCTTCTCTAATTAGAGTTTTACAGTGTTATTTCTTTTTTTGGCTTATCTTGTAGGTCCCACTTCTCCCAATCCTAGACGCTTCCCAACTACATTCTCTCATTCTCTTGGCATTAGCTCTCACACTTCTATGAAAATGACACCCAAATCCCCAGCTCTATCCTTACTCACTGTCTTAACTTTGGGTACATATTTTCCACTTTCTTTTTGATTTCTCCATCATCTCATACTGAACTTCAAAAAAGGCATCTTTCCTCTTCCCCCAGACTTTATCTCCCAATCTTAATTAATAATATATTCATACATCTAGTCAACCATCTTATGATGTTTATATTACCTATAATTCCTATCTCTTTTTTATTCTGTGTATCCAGTCAGTTACCAGGTCCTGTCATTTCTATCTTGAAATTTCTTTCATGTTATATAAAACCTTTCTCTGTTTTCATAGTTATAAACTATTCCCAGGACTTTAAGGCAGGGAAGGGATGGTTACATATACAGTCTACTAACACAGAATTCCCTCAAGACCTTACTTTTTGTAACACTCCAGGAGGCTGTCCTGACACAAAGTTCAGCATTATGTGAAAGAACAATGTCTTTAGAATCAGGCCAGGACTGGAGCTATCACATATGGTGCATTGCTGTAAATTAGAAAAATAATCCTAAAATATACATCTTTCTATCAAAAAATAGTCATAATATTGATTTTGCAAGACAAACTCTATTGACACCTGTGGGAAATTTTCAATAATAAATATACCAATCTACCTCATCTATACCCTTATATGTAGTGTTCTAACAAGTGCAGAAATTACACAACCATACACGGTGGCACTGCATGGGTCTACATTGTTCAAATCCCGGCCCTACAGCTATGTAACATTGGTAATATACTTAACCACTTTAAACTTCAGAGTTACAACCTATAAAATGTGACTAATACTACTATCTCTTTCAGAGTTTTTAGCAAGGGTAAATAAGAAAATATATATATATATATATATATAAAATTAACAACTTCAAGTTTACCTGCATACATTCTCAATCTACTGCCCCAATAGTACAAATCATTAAAAGATGCCAGATTGTGGAATTCCTTACACTAATATAAAGATGAGATGAAAATACTGTTGGTTTTAACAGCTCACTATAAATCATTAAAATTTTTATCTCTGAGAATATTTCATGGAGGACATTTCAAAATAATTAGAAGAATAGATGTCCTATTTTTCCAATAACTAAAGGTGTAGCCCAGAGCCTAATGTTTATATCTGAAAGTTGCTGTTAGCTATTTGGACAAAATGATGAAAAGGCTTTTAACACAATACAAGAAAGTGTCTTAGTTTCATCATTTCCATGTTATGATTATATTTTATTATTCTTTTATTTTAGGATCAGCAAACTACAGGCCATGGGCCTTATGTACTCTTTTTGTATATAAAGTTTTATTGGGACACAGTCACACACATTTTTATATGCATTGTCTAGGCTGCTTTTCCACCACGATGGTAGAGTTGAGTAGTTGTCACACAGAACTGTTGGTCCACTAAGCATAGAATATTTACTATCTAGCCCTTTTCCTAAAATGTTTGCTGATCCCTGCCTTTCTGGTCACTTTAAAAATATTAATTCACTTGAACTTCGATTTTGCTCAATTTTACACATATGAAGAAAAAAGATTGTATTAATCTGGAGTATGGTGAGCCTTATTTTTCCTTCCAAAGTATATTTTATGGCTCAACAATGGAAAGCTAGTTTCTGTATGCTGCCTTAAAGATGTACAATTCTCAGGTTTTTTTTTTTAAAAAAAAGAAAACAATACAAACAAAAACACCCTATGGCAGAACAACCTGTTTCTCTTCACCAGATTTTTATTGGCATTACCTAGAAAATGTTTCCTGTAAGAAATAAGCTTTTCAACAACTGATATTTTCCTTTCTTTTAACATTAAAAAGTGATAGTAGGGAAACATCCATTTAATAGTCAGAAGAGCCATGAATTTGATGACATAGTGATGGAGTTATTTTCCTGTTGGAAACTATTTTTGAATGAAATTCAGGGAATTCGTGATTACCTATTTTTTTCATTAAAGCAAGTAGTTGAAACCATACTTTTCACATGGGAGAACAATTCCTATTTTGCAAGATTAAAAAAAATTAATAATCTACATTAAAAGTTCAGTAAATAATGGTTTCTCAATAGTAGTTATTTTTTTATTATAAAGATTAAGTTCATTAAGTAAAATATGTCAAATTATTTCAGCATACCCTTCAAAAAGTCTATTTAATGCTCAACTCCCCATCAGTTTGTTTTGAATTACTTAACTGTTCCTTCTGTGTGCTACTTCTCATTTTCAAAAATGAATAAGAATTTAACACTCCTTACCTTTTTTCACCTGTAACTTAAAAGAATTCTACCAAAGACATTTATAATTTAAAAGCTAGTTGTCTGGTGTCATTTGGATGTGTAGATATACCTAAAGGTATAATTAGTTATGGAGCAAGGAAATATACAGCAAACTTTAAGAGATTTATTTTTTATCAGGCTTTCCAATTTCCTAAATATCAATGGCCAGGGAATGGACCTTAATTATAAGAACATCCTCCAAGAAGTTTGCTGTCAGTTAAGACGTTCTTTGTAGTGTGTTTTAGAGTCAAGTCATGAAAGTTAAGTTTTCCTATTATTAACTGTGACACAGTTAAGAAATACTTTGGGATCCAATATAGAAAATCCTCAAAGTTAAATAAAATTAGTAGGAGAGATGAAATCTCTTTTCAAAAGAAGAAATTGATTACAAAAAGGTAGCATTTCCACTGATATCAAAATATAGGTACAAAGCACAACAGGGTGCATATTAGCTGGATTATGAAAGATATTCATAGACAAGCATAGTTCAAAGCAATCTAGTTCTGGTTCCTGCTCCTGCCATTGTTATGAGGATTCATTTTAGCTGGAAATATAAATCTCCCAAAAGTCACAGTAGTTCTTGGGGCAAATATAAAGAATTTGAGGTTAGAATTTAGTCTGGATTCCTAAGATCTTTTGGACCATGTATCTTTCTCCTGAAAAAGCTTCAGGCCAAATTGTAGTCTATATTTTGTATCGTATTCTAGACTGTGGTCCTACAAAGCTTAAAAGTTACCTCCTTTGGGGACTATAGCTCATCAGCACAGGGATATGAAAGAGTTTTTCTGCACTCTTATTAGACCAGGAGTGCTGCTCACCAAAACAATCAGTTTATTCAAGTAATTGGAAACCAATGTGAAGTATTTACACACAGTGAACACAGCCTAAGACAAAAACTATAGTTTGGGAAAATAATAAGAAGTTAGGGTTGGTCAAGATGACCATGAGAAGTTATCTATCTCATTTTGTATAAGAAAGGCATACTGGAAAGATGACAGATAGACTTGCTGTATCCACATTCCAGTTGGGAAAAGGGATAAAGAATCACCTGAATGATTAGGCTTTAAAGTTTAAGGCCACTAGGGATTTGGAATGTCTGAGATGAAAGATCTGAAACATCAGCCAAGAATTTATTTAGTTGTCAATAATGTGGGAAACTATTGATATAATATGGTTCTGGGATATCCAACATATAAAATAAAATTTGAAATTGTTTCTCACACTTGTCTTTGTCTCATATTTTTATAGTTTCTTTTTTGAGGGAAAAAAAAAAAGACCAAGCCTCATTTTAAGGTTCATCTCAAAATTCCATGAATGAAAAGAGAAGGACTTTAAGGAAAGGTCAAGGCACTCTAGTCAAGCGTCTTGTTTTGGTTAGAGGTTCAGGGCTTATTGAGTAAGAAGATGTGATGTGTTTTCTGGAATGACCGATCGCACTAAAGAGTAGACTTTCTTTTTAAAGAATTTTATGCAAGGATGACAGAAGCCTCTTTTCTTCATGAAGATGTATGACTCATGAATGAATCAGTCTTTGTCTTACACTAGACAGCAATCACATGCTCACTAGTAAGGTTGCTTCTGTTAGCAAGAACTGTCTCACCCATAAGCAGCTAAAAGTGGAAGCCAAATACATGAAAATAAATTGAATGCAAAACAAACTCAAGATCTTGAAATGTAAGTGATCAACAAAAGGAATGATAATCTTGGAATATAAGTAATGACTGTATTAGGTCTATTAAGCTATCTTTGAATAGATGGGTAAAGTGCTAGGAACAGGCAAACCCACAACCATGTCTGGGACAAAGGGTCTCAGAAGAGACAAAGGGATGAAGTCAGATGTGAAGAGATTTTTTGTAAGCCACCAGAAGAAACACTAACACTGCACTCTCACACTTGGGTCTCTATCTCATTGGGCATCTGTCTTGATCAGTCAAAATAGAAAATGTTAAATCTCAGTTCAGGCTGGGCCATTACACATGGCCCCAATCCTATGCTGAATATGTGGCAGAGATCCCTGGGTAAACTTTCCTCTCATTTCCTAAGGGTTCCATTGGAGACAAGTTTTCCCCCCACGTATTAGGAACAACTTACACGTAGAATGAATTCTGTTTTTTTAATATCTTATGTGGGTTAAGGGGAGAGTTGGCCATTGTTATTTCTTCCTTCCATAAAATTAGTCACCAAAGTGAAGTACTGGAAAAAGAGTACTCAAAACAACATCATTAGGTGAATAAAGCAGCATAAAAGGCCATAAATTTAATTATCTCTGTGTGTACACTGTCTTCTCAATTGTACCCTATTACAAAGTGGATTCTTATTGATTTACTTAATGTCTGCTTATATTTTGATTTCTGCATCTGTTGTCATTTTCCATAAGGAGAAAAGAATAGCTTTCCCTTAGAGTAGCAATGTAAATGATCACAATAACAGATCTTTAGAAACTAAGTTCTCTTTTTTTCTGTTCTCTTCCTTCTACTGTTTTTCATTAGTCATCTCAGGAGATTAAATTTTCTTTAGAATACTAATTGGATGTAATTTTGCCTTGTCACTTAAGAAATTGTTAATCCTGGAAGTTAAATTTTGTGACAAAACAACATTTTAATTGGTTTACTTTTCAAATCTGCTGTAAGTAACCAAATGTGTCTAGTTCTTGAGGAAGAGGTCTATAATTCTCCTGTATGAAAATATCGAGCAATGAAAGTCTATCTGGAAAAGATTTTTCTCCCCAGCCAATCACATGGTTTTTCCCCTTAATTAAAAACAAGGGAAGGCTTCCCTGGTGGCACAGTGGTTGGGAGTCTGCCTGCCAATGCAGGGGACACGCGTTCGAGCCCTGGTCTGGGAAGGTCCCACATGCCGCGGAGCAGCTGGGCCCTTGAGCCACAACTACTGAGCCTGCGCGTCTGGAGCCTGTGCTCCGCAACAAGAGAGGCCGCGATAGTGAGAGGCCCGCGCACCGCGATGAGGAGTGGCCCCCGCTTGCCGCAACTAGAGAGGGCCCTTGCGCAGAAACTAGGACCCAACACAGCCATAAATAAATAAATAAATAAATAAATAATAAAAATTTTTTTAAAAAAGGGGGTATTCTAAATGCCAGCTGCACTTTTCAGTTGACCAGAGGAAAGCCCATAACAGCCTCCTCTATCTTACTGAACGCAGCGAACATGCTTCAGTCCTCATCAGACTTGTTCTCTGCAGCCTCCACACCCTTGCCCAGTCAAGGTCCCTCCTTCCACAGATCTTTCTTCTTCATGTCTTCCATCATGCCATACTCTGTTGGATTTTCCTGAGTTTCTTTGTTTCTCTTCAGTTTCCTTTGCTGGTTCATTTTCCTCTGCACATTCTTTAAATGTCTGCATTCTCCAGGGCTCTGCTGGCATTAGCCTCTCTTCTCACTTCCCAACTCTCCTACCTTATGCAGTACAGCTAAGTCTTTAACAACACAGGCTACATAAACCGACTACCTACGTTTAATCCTGTGCATTAGTTGTTTCCTATTGCTGTGTAGCAAATTCCCACAACTTCGTGGCTTAAAACAACACTCATTTAGCATTTCACAATTTTGCAGGACAGAAGTCTGGGTGGACTTCAGCTGGGTCCTCTGCTCAAGGTCTCAACAGGCTGAAATCTAGCTGGAGGCTAGGGCTGAGGACTCATCTGAGAGGCTTGAATCTTCCAAACTCACTAGTGTTGGCAGAATTTAATTTCTTGTGATTGTAGAACTGAAGGCCCCATCTTCTTGATGGCTGTTGGCCAGGGCCTAGTGTCAGTTCTTAGAAGCTGCCTGTGATTCTCTGCCACGTGGCCCCCTACCTAGACCTTTTAACACTTCCAATTTGACGTTCTTTTAAAGGGATGAACTGATTAGGCTAGGCCTACAACATCTCCCTTTTGTTTTTAACTCAAAGTCAACTGATTAATAACTAAACAGTAGGAATTGTATCCCATCACATTTACAGCTTTTGCCCTGCACAGGAGAGGAAATTGTGTGTACAAGGTACATACACCAGGGGTTAGGAGTGTTTGAGGCCATCTTAGAATTCTATCACATCCTAGTTCTGCCATTTACTAGCTGTATGAATTTAGGCAAGTTATATAATTTCTCTGTACCTTGGTTTTTGCATCTTTAAAGTGGGATAATAAATAAAATATTCTTTGTGGAATTATTTTGAGGATTAATGGGATTGATACATGTAAAATCCTTAGATCTGTGCCTGATACATAGTAAGAGCCTGCAAATTTTCAGTTATCATTATTAATCTATTTTCTCCCCATAGATATTGCATCCACTCCCATGGCTTCACACAGTTACTGATATTCTTAGGATAGATATTGCTCTTCCAAAAAATTGCACTTTTTAAATCTAAACTTATGACTTCACTTGTAAACCTGATCTTTTCTAGTGATTCTTATCACAGTAAATAGTACCATTTCATGAAGTTCCTTATACTTTCCAATTTTCTCACCATTTCCTACCATTCATTCATTAAAAAATTATTTTTTGGAGTATCAACTATGTACAAAGCATATGATGGCAGAGGATATAATGGTTGGTAAAAAGATACAGTCTCTGCCCTCATAGAACTTATAATCAAGTTAGAGACACAGATTATACTGTATCCCACAAAACTTATCAAAACAAACCCATTTTCTCAATATCTTTTGCAAACACTCAAGTCAAAGCCACTACCTCTCCTTCCTGAACTAGAGCAATAACCCTTCACTGGGTTCCTACATTCACTCTTCCTCCACTTTTTTCCTCCTCTCAGAGCTACCCTCTTCAAGGAAACCTTATTATGTCACTCATCTGCAGAAATCCTTTCAATGGCCTCTTGTAATATGTACGATAAAAACATATCTTCTTCATAACCTGCCATGCTCCTGCCGGAGCTCTCCAGCTCTGTACACCCCCACCCACCCCTCCCTGTCAGGGCTTTAGCCCTATGGCCTTCTTCTTGCTCCTCCATGGTGCCTCGCTCCTTCATGCCTCAGCACTGCGCACCTGCCGGTCCTTCAAAACTGGCCACTCTCTCTCTTTCCTGCTCTGTCTTTGCCTGATCATTCTCAGTTTAAATTTTATTCCCTCCAAACTAAATCAGGATCCTCATTATACTCAAAGTACCATATGAGTCTTCTTCATCACATTTAATATAACATATATTTATGTATTGATTGGAGTCATTATTTGAATAATATCTGCCATCATTCTGAAGAAGGGATGTTTGAGACAAGATCTAAAAGAAGAGCTTCAGCCACATGAAAAGTTAGATTTCATAGATTTCAAGTGTGTTTTGTTTATGAGGGAATATGACATAGCTTGCATTTTAAATGTAAAGGCTAATCTCAGAATGGGGATTTGAGGGGCAAGCTTCCTGTGTAACTACTTCTGTGTTAATTCAGACCAAGCTTACCTTATTAGTATTTGGGAGGGAACACATTTGTGATCATGAGGGTTACTGAAGACCTGAACAAGAATATGAAAAAGTGTTCTATAAACTATAAAACTCACAACATGATTTTTGCTGTTGTTATTGTTAGGATCACCAAAATATCAGTTTATCCAAACACTTGAGCTCGGTTGAATTTGACGCATTAGATTACACCCAAATACTTGGTTTACTTTACCAAATTATTTAGGTCTACCTGTGTTTTTTTCCATAAATGTACGTGTTATGTGTGTGTGTGTGTGTGTGTGTGTGTAATACTGTTTTATCTATCAATATGTAAACATACATTTGGAATACACACTCACACATATACATATAGTGTATATGTGGTGCATATGGTATATACACATGCTTCCTATAATATATTTTAGTCTAGTGTTCATTATCATAAAATGGGTCAAGTTCAGCAGTCCTATTATTATAGCTTTATTTAAAATGTTAATTTTTAATACAATTCAATAATGCTTAATAAGATGATATTTGGGATATAACCCATCAATAGGCTTTGCAAATAGTGAAACAAGTCAAATTCCTTTAGCTTAAAAGTGTTTACTGATTTTTAAAATATATTTTATGAATATTCCAAAACTTTAGTGGTCAAGGCAATAAACAAAAACTTCTAGATGATGAATACGCTACTAATTTTTTGTAGAAAATATTAAAAATCATTGCTAAAAGTAAAAGCACCTTTATATTCAAGCTAACTGACTGTAGTTTCATAATTATTGATTTGTAGATATCTGCTTTGGATGGTTTCTGAAGCTAAATTCAGAACAATCTTAAGGTAAGCTGTTTACTTGGGGGATGTGTATGTTTATGTGTGTGTATTTTAGTTTTAAAGGATAAAAATATATGCCAAAACCGTGTGTAATAGAATATTCAAATGTATTTTTAGTAACTGAGCATTGAGAAATTTTCCAGTTCATGATAAACACTCAATGATATTGGTTCTGTTTTATCTTTTTGTTATTTCTCAACTTCAAAAATATCAAAACGTGATAAATTGTTTGATGACTACTTATTAAATGTCCTCTCAGTGCCCTCTCGCACAATAGCCATGCAAGTAAATCACTGTGCAAATACATAAAACAAGTAAAGGACAATTAATACTGAATTATGTAGTGCTCAATATTGCTATGTTAATAGAGGTTGGAATGAGTTATCAAATATGGGCTGGAGTAATAGGGACATCATGGAATTAATAATAATAATGATGATGATGATAATAATAGTAATACCATCAGCAATAATCATACTATTTACTTAATGTTATAACACAGGCACTCTACTAAACACTTTATATGCTTTAACTCATACGATCCTCACAATTTTACAAAGCAAAAGTATTATTCTTATTACTATTGTTAATCTCATTTTACAATGAGAAACCTGAGGCTGGTTAAAGTTATGTAGCTGGTAAGTGGCATAGTTACAAGCTGAGGCCTAACTAACGCCCAAATTTTGGTTTCTATCACTGTGTAAACTACCTGGAAAAGATAAGAGTTAAACCGAATTTTGCAAATTTTCTACTGAGGAGACAATGAGAAGGGAACGTTTTGTGCTATGACGACCACTAACAAAAGTGTGAAAGATCCTATAGATATGCAGTGTGCTAGAGTGACAAGTTGGAATGAAGAGCATTTGAGGAAAATGTAATAAAAATTGTATAGCCAGAGCAGACCGAGATTATGGACATACTTTGATGGATAATATTGAGTGACTGTTCCAGTTTCATCTCTAGTGTCCTCTACCTGCAAACTTCTAAATTGGATTATTACCATTGGAGTTGGGTACAAGAATTCACAATGTGGTCAGGGTGATCAGTTAAAAAAGATAAAAAGTATTGAATTAAAAGGGGTCTTTGAAAATTATCTAGTCCTGTCAAGGCATGAAATGATGTCCTAATTCTAATTGAGGCCTGAAGACCTGGACGCAAACAAAAATGACAGCTCTTTATGATAGATTAGACAAAAGGAATAAAGGAAGGAAGAACAGAGAGGGTTTTAAGATTATTCTCACAGCAAAAAAGGAAAAATTTTAAAACTGATAGAAAAGGAATATAAACTATTTTGTTAGAGAACAGAATGAGTTTGGTTTCTCTATTTTGCATCTGAAATATTGAAGGGGACCCACATTCACAGTTCTTATAGGACGTAGAAAGTTAAATGAAGAAAGGGGTGAAGATTGGGTCCTAATTCCGTTAAATGTATTTATTACTTTAGAGGGGGTGATTACTATGGAAGGATAAGTATAAAAATAGAAGCATATGGGGCTGATATTTAAACACCATTTTCAGTTGAACATTTTAAGAACAAAATATAGGGTTGTAAGCTTGAAAAATATATGTACGAAGATGTAACTTGTATGCCTTCTATATGTAACACTAAATTCTCAAAGGTTTTATTTGTTTGGGATTTGTTTATTTCTTTGTTTGGCAACATAGTGTATTTCTTTTAAAAGTAAGTAATGCAAATTACTTAAAAGTCAGCTCTGGAAAACATTTATTTTAAATGTTGGCAATGTTACTTCTTTTACTTTAAGGATTTTCTTTCATTGGGCATTACCATTATCCTGTTAACAATGTTTCAGGCAAAATACAATTTTAAATTACTTTTATTTAAGAATCTAAGCTCTCATTCATTCATTGTGCAAAGAAATATGTGAATTAGATGATAAACAGGAAGAGAAAGAAAGAAGGGAATCTCTACTTAGAGTACAAATTACTTCATTTGGAGTTATCTCTCTCACTAATGCTGGCCTACAATTCTATAATATTTCTAATAATACTAAAAAAATTTTTCTTAACATTAGTTTAAAATACAGGTTAAAATAATATGCATACAGAATTATAAACTTCTTACATTTTACTAAACATACTCACTCATAGATTAAATTCATCAAATACTTATTCAGTACCTAAATTCAGTGCTAAATTCTGGGCCCATTACAATACTTTTAATAGATATGGTTTCTCTTTTCAAGATGCTCACAGTCTAGTTAAAAAAAAACCAAAACCCAAATATATAAACAAATTATTACATCATAATGTAATCCCTTGTTATGGAAGGACAAAGGATTGGATTACTTCTGATTGAGTGGATCAAGACTGGTCGTAAATATCATCAAGGAAATGTAGATCTTTAATTTACAAACCAAAAAGTAAATATACTTTCTATATCTAAAGATTTGAGCTTAATTATGTTTATTTAAAATATAAAAGCAGTACAAAGACTAACTGAGTTTCTTAGAGTTTGATTCTCAAAGACTATGTGTTTTTTTTTTTCTATATTTGGAGTCTGGAGGAGAGTCTTTATATAGTGCTATCAATACATTTTTAGAAAGTAGAGATTTAAAATGTGAAACATATTGCCTGTGGTCTGCTACTTATTTTTCTTGACATTAGTACCATCAGGAACTGTACTTGTTTTGGGTTTTTTTTTTTTTTAATTTTAAAATTTATTTATTTATTTATTTTTGGCTGTGTTGGGTCTTTGCTGTTGTGCGCGGGCTTTCTCTCTAGCTATGGTGAGTGGGGCCTGCTCTTCTTTGCAGTGCGTGGGCTTCTCATTGTGGTGGCTTCTCTTGTTGTGGAGCATGGACTCTAGGCATGTGGACTTCAGTAGTTGTGGCAGGCAGGCTCAGTAGTTGTGGCACACGGGCTTAGTTGCTCCGCAGCATGTGGAATCTTCCCGGACGAGGGCTCGAACCTGTGTCCCCTGCATTGACAGGCGGGTTCTTAACCACTGCGCCACCAGGGAAGCCCTGTACTTGTTAAATGCATCAAGAAATTGAATGAAAAAACTATCACTTTGATAACAGTTTTACTTAAGGTAATAAAGCCCTTGTACAGGCAACAAACTGTATTACTTCAATTTTTTAAAAATAAATTTAAGTAGGATTAAAAATAATTTATAGAGTGTTCCTTTTCTGGCAGCTGTTGAATGAAAAACTCTAAAAATATGACTATAAAGTACTTCTTTTTAAATGCTTTTCTGAAAGGGTAAGAAAGCAAAGAATCCAAAGGGGACAAAAACAAAGTGAAAAAAGCAACCCAAGAGGTAAGTAAGGGCAACACTGGGACAGAAGATGAAGCAAAGGGCTAACTCTAGTTGTAGTCTGATAGAAGTGTCTCTCTCAGAGAATCAGAACCCTTAAGGACAACACTCTAAGAATAAGGGTCTATACAATATAAACCTACCACCAAGAAGGTACATCAAAGAAACATGCCTATCTAGACCTTGCACTGGGTGGAGGGACACAGATTTGTCCTTAGAACTCAGAATTATTAGATGGCTTTCACTGAGATTTGGTGGCAGAATTTACCTGTGTGATCAACGAACTTTATCCAGTAATTTAGAGTGGTTCCAGATTCACAGTCAGTGAGTAGAAGCAAAATAAATCACTTGCTTTGTGAATCCAAGTTGAATGATTCCAAGATAAATTTCTAAAATAATTAGTTACCCACTTAAAAATTACAAAGCATAAAGAATAAATTAGACTTGAGAGAAGGCTGAAAAAAACCATGACAGAAGACATAGTCTTACAAAGATACATTGTATTGGAATGATCAGATTCAGAAAAGAAGTATGTTGAATATTCTAAAATTAAAAGAGAAATTAATTTCCTATTGCCATTTTTATTTTCTATGACAAATTACCACACACTTAGTGTCATAAAACAACACATTGTACAAGTGTCACCAGATGAAAATCAAAGTATAGGCAGGATGCAATTCATTCTGGAGGCTCTAGGGAAAATCGAATTAATTTCTTGTTCATTTGGGTTGTTGGCACAAGTCAGTTCTTTGTGGTTATAGGACTGAGCTCCTTGTTTTGTTGTTGCCTCTAGGTTGAGGGTTTCTCCCAGTTTCCAGATGCTGCCACGTGACTTGACTTTGGGCCCCTTTTTTACTTTCAAAGCCAGCAAAGGCAGGTTGAGACTTTCTCACATCATATCTCTCTGACCTCTTCAGTCCAAGTTGGCAGTGTCTCTGCTTGTATAAGATTCTCAAGAGCTCTGTGGATTTTCCATAGATGTCACAGGGATTCAAGCCATTAGACAAGAGGCTCATGTGCAGATCTTTCCAAGAAAATCTCTACTTTTGGCTTCCGATGAGATGACTGATGGGATTTATGATAACTTCTTAATTTTTTCAAGGAGTCTTTTATGTTACTGATTACTCTGATCTCTCGATCTTTCTGAAATAGCTCAGAAAAATAATCTCTTAATTTTTAAATAAATTTAAATTTAAATGAATATCTTAATTTTAACATTTTGCCATATGGGAAGGCTGAGAATTTCCAAAATCATCAAGTCCTGATTCCTTTTTGTTTAACAGTTCCTCTAGCAGTTTATCTCTTTCCTCTTGCATTTACTCTAAGGAGAAAGAAGAAATCAGTCTGCACATTCAACACTTTACTTGGAAATCTCCTCAGTTAAATATCCAAGTTCATTGCCTACAAGTTCTGTTTTCCATATTAACTGCATGACACAAGCCTGCTAAGATTTCTGTGTAACAAAAATCCCTTTTCCTCTGGTTTCCAATAACATGTTCTCATTTCTTTCTGAGCCTTCACCAGCGGCATTCTTAAAATCCATGTTTCTATTAATAGTTTGTTCATGACCATTTATATTTCCTATGAGGCAATTTAGGACTTCTCTGTAATGCTCTTTACTTCCTTCTGAGCCCTCATGGACATTCTTTAATGTCCATATTTCTGCTAACAGTCTATTCAAAGAAAACTAGGCTTTTTCTTCCATACTTAATAAAATTCTTCCAGCCTGTACCCACTGCCTGATACCAAAATCAATTTCACATTTTTAGATATTTGTTACAGAAACACCTCAATTCTAGTACTAAAATCTATATTAATTTTCTATTGCTGCTAAAAAATTATTACAAACAGTGGCTTAAAACAGCATAAGTTAATTATTTTATAGTTCTATAGAACAGAAGTCCAGTACAGTTCTCATTGGACTGAAATTAAGGGTGGCAGATATGTTCCCTTCTGGAAGCTGTAAGGCAGAATCAGTTTTCTGCCCATTCAAATTACTGACTGAGTTCAATTCCTTGTGGATGTAGGACTGGGGTCCCCATTTTCATGCTGACTATAAACTGAAGGTTGTTCCAACTTCCAGAGGCTGCTGCCTTTCTTGGTTTATGGCCTCTTCCTTACCTTTCTACAGCCAGCAACACTGGGCTAAGTCCTTTTCACATTGCATCTCTTGACCCGTTCTTCTGCCTTCCTCTTCTGCTCTTAAGAGCTCATGTGATTGGATTGGGACCATCCAGGTAATCCAGGATAATCTCACCATTTCAAAGACACTACCTTGATCACATCTGCAAAGCCCCTTTTCCCAGGTAAGGCAGCATATTTGCAGGTTTCTGAGGATTAGGTCATGGGCATCCTGGGAGTGGAAGGAGGACCATTATTCTAACTACCAAAAATATATTTAAAGAAGAAAATGTCTGAAAATATGAGCAAGGAACCAGATAATGTAAAAATGAGAAGTGGCTTTGGAAAAGAATAATAGAAATGAAACATATTATAATTGAAATTATACACTTAAAGAACAGTTTAATAGAATTGACCCAGCTAAATTTGTGATTCAAAGAAATAATTATCAAAGAGAGAAACATTACAGAAAGAAAAAAATGCAAATTACCAGAGAGACTATGGACTGTGGAACAGATGATGAACAGAATGAAAAGATGTAAAACATGTAATCAGTGTTCTAAAATCAGAAAATAGAGATAAGGAAGAGGAAGAAATACTTAAAGAAGTAACAGCAGAGAATTGTTGAAAAATACTTAATCTTCAGATCTTGGAAGCCTAAGGAACCTGAGACAGGATAAATTATAGGAAAGTTTACATGTAAACACATAAAAATGAAACTGCAGAATGCCAATACTAAAAGAAGAACTGGAAGCAACTAGAGAAACAAGACAGCACTGTTAAATGGAAGGTGATTAGATTAATGGACAACTTCTAAGTAGCTAAAATGGAAGCCAGAGTTACCGGGATATGGGATCTACGAGAGGATTCCATTTTTCTGTGAGCAGCCCGTACCTCACGCTACTCTCTTCTTCCAGTTATGGGTGTTATTGTGAAGGCTTATTTGTATTTCTTCACTCGACCTTTAAATACTGTGTAGTATTTCTAATATCTAACAAATATGAGCATAAATAAAAGTATAACACATATAACTATCGATTTATTCAACAAATATTCCTTATCAGCTCCCTGTGATGCTTACTAGAATGCAGGTTCTATTCTAGGCATTGGGGATATAAAAAAAACTATCCCCGTCAAGTTATCTACTTATATCAATCTTTCATGAATTAGAGGTTGTAAGCATAAAGTCACACCTTTTTTATTTATAAGGTAACTCCTCTCATTTGCTTGCTGGTCATAAACCTTGATATCTTTATAACTTTTATATGATTTTCAACAATTCCATGCACTCTCCTAAATGCGACAGTTTACTCAGGACTTAGCAGCTATCATCAATCAAAAGTAGTTTGTTTAATGCCAAATATGTGCTCACTCTTGTACTTGGCACTTTTGGGAGCAATGGGAAAAACACTATAGCCCTAGTGTATCTTTC
The DNA here is from genome assembly GCF_028021215.1 of Eschrichtius robustus. Taxonomy (NCBI): domain Eukaryota; kingdom Metazoa; phylum Chordata; class Mammalia; order Artiodactyla; family Eschrichtiidae; genus Eschrichtius; species Eschrichtius robustus. Next base: position 33,726,642 of record NC_090836.1, read on the forward strand.
AGTGCCATTAAGTACTATTTATTATAATGAATTTTGGCAGACTCGCCTTGTTACTTCTGTTGCACAACTGAATTATTTTAGATGCTTAATAAAGTTTCTCATTAATTATATTAGAATGAATTATTGAATAGATATTAAAAGCTGTGGCTTTATTTTTTGAGCATGGCTAATGTAAGAAAACTGCATGAATTTTTATTCCATTTCATCAAAACAATAATTGTTTTCTTCAATAAAAGAAAATCCAGGAAGACACAGGGGATTTAGTGCCTGAGATTCAATGAAGAATAAAATAAAATGACTGTGAACTTTTCATAAAGCAAACATAAGCTTTATTTTCTCCCAGAATTGCACAACAGCATTCATCTGGAGTTTAAGAAAACATTTTACTAATTACTAGTGAATAATAATTTACTAAATTTTGCTAGAGGTATAATTTTATCTGGAAAATATATAATGTCTTATGACATCTCTTTTGTAGAGGATAGAAGATTAGTGTCAAACAGAATTGGTTTGAATTCTAGCTTTGCAAATTACTAACTGTGGCTGCTTAGGCAAGCTATGCATCATTTTTGAACCTTCTTCTCATGATAAAAAAAAAATAAAAGCAACTGGAATTCAAATGCAGTCACATCTCTTTTATTTTTTTTTTCACATAACTTGAAACTTGGCATGCCCATATTAGCAGGAAGTCCAATGCCTCCCTCCTGAGGTCCTTGCTGCCCTCACTCCCATTGCTGAAGATTCCCAGAGGATCACTCTATCTAATGTAGTCTGCCCTGCTTCCAAATCCCAAGCAGAAAGAAAACAGGGGAGTCCATCCATTGCTTTCCGTCAGCATACGTGGAGCTGCTATGGAAAACTGGTCCCCCAGCAGATTCCACCTGGTGATTTTGCACTGCTACAGGGATGTCCTGTCTGAACTGATCCCTGCACACTGTGGACTTAATGATTCTATCTGTCATCAGCTATCATTCCTGCAATTCCCACCATCATATATTGGCCAGGACAGGAAAGGCTGCCAGCCTCAACCTTTCTCCAGGAATCTCTAAACCATGGTTCTGAGCTTGGGTCAATGGCCTTGCGCTCCCTTGCCACAGGGTGACCTTGTTGAGGCTCCTGATATCCTTTCCTGCTGACAACCTCAGTCAGAAACAGAAATCCTTTAAGGAGGTTTCAATAACACTAAATCACAAAAGGATATTCTCCAACCCCAAGTAACCGCTTGGAAAACTTACTCAGTGACTTGCTCTTGTGGGAAGTGAGCCATAATTTAGCAGGTCATAAAAGGTTCTAAATAATAGAAAAGGTTCTAAATAATCTTTCCCCAGGAAGATAGGTACCTACTAGGTTACTAAGGACAAATCAAACGACTCTTTAAAAAGAGATTCTCTCTAGATGACTGACTGACTTCACTAGAGAAGCTTCTTCTCTTCCTCTTAGGTTCTGCCTCATCAGTTACATTGTACACCCTGTTGCTGAGAGAGTAAATGAGATTACACATAGCAAATGCCTAACAGTTCCCACTATTTAGTAGACACTTAATAGATTCTAATTTTCTCCTTTGTCTTATATTCTTAATTTTTAGTTTAAATCTTTACTGTTATTTTGATTATTCACATATATTTCATAAGTGAGATTAAAAAACCGATAAGGGAAGAGAGTTATGTCTTGTACATTTCTTAAGCCTCAGCATAATACCTTACAGAAAAATATTAATTGCTATGTAATTATTGATTTAGTTATTACTTTGAAGTTTATTTTTCTATATGCAGATAATATAATCTGCTTTTTAAATTTCCTTGTATGACTTTCTGCTATCATACTAAATTATTATTCTGAGCAGAAGCTTGGCATGAAAAGGATATGAAATTCTAACATATATATTTGCATTTTGATTACTGAATCACCTATCAGTCAATAGCACTTAAATTGCTTAGAAATTTTCACAAACCCTTGAAATGATGGGTTTTGTTCCTTCTCATAAATGGTGAGGCAAGAATACATTTGTATGTGTTGCAGTGAAAGGAACTTAAATTTGAATTCTACGTCCCTGCTGACACCTGTAAGAGTATAGGCAAGCCATTCAATGTGCCTCCTGTGGCAACAAAACAATAAAAACATTATTATAATGATTAGAGGAAATAACTGTGTAAGTGCTCTATAATAGGAGCCCTTTAATTTAAAAAATGCACACTTATTTTGAAAAAAAATGGAGAATAAGTGAAATAACTCATAATCTCACATCTCAGATATAAACTTTTGTTAACATCTTGAGATATTTTGAAGTCACAGATACATAAATTTTAACATTCTATTTTTTTAGTTCATCTTATAGTGTGTTGAAGTTTGAAACTTTTCATGGCAAAAAATTTTCAAAACCATTTTTTAATATTATAACTTATATAATTTGGCCACTTCTCTTAGTTACATAAGTTTTTTTTCTAATGTTTCACTTAAAGATAATTTTATTTTTAACATCCTTGCAATATTCTTATATTCATGTATATGAACATTTGTAAGATTCTTACATTTTAGATTTACATCCTTAATATTTGCTACTTTAACCTTCCTTGATCCACTTAATCTTGAAATACCTCCATAGACCCATGACTTGTACAAATCTATTATTTATTTTACTGAAGTCCACACTTGGGTGCTGCCCTGGGCTAGTGTTAATAGTACTCACTTCATCTATTGAAGTCTAGTGGCTGCCTGCCCCTCTCTCACTCAGCTTAGTTTTTCTCCACTTTCTATGGTCCACATTGAATCTATCTTTACTAGAGTGTTATAATAATTCATCAAACTGTCCTTCCACCCAAAAAGTATTCTTTTAATTCATTTGATTTTCTAGGATTTTATTTATTTATTTTTTAGCACTTAAAATCACATCTATATTTTCTCCCTTCTGTGCTTTGCTTGTTAAGTTTGGTGTCAGAGCTGTAGTTCTAGGTTTATACAATGAAAGTGGTAGCCTAAATCATATTCTACAGAGTATAGTGCAAACATGGGAAAGTTAAATATAACAACTTGCCATTACATAGCCCAGTAGCTAATACTTTGGAAAACAGAATCAATATTCAATTTATTGCAGCAATTATAACACTGAGCTCAAACCAAGAAAAAATATTACAGACATAAATATAAAATTTTTTCTTTTATACTTGAAAATATATTTCTATAAATATGGGGTGGTAAGGGATCTGACTTGACACCAATTTATATGAAATAAATAATTGTACTTTTTTAGAAGGACCACACGTATACATACCAACAAAGCACACTAGCTGCTGATATAACTCGTGTCAAAATACATTGTGTTTATAAATCAGAAGAAGCGTGGCACTTTTCTCACCATGTTTCTGAGATTCTTTCCAGCAGCAAATTCTAGTATATGAGAGACTCTTACAAATATGTATGACTCCTGCTGTTAAGACCTGCGTCCAGTTGGTCTTTGGATCTTGTCCTATCCAGCTGATACCCTTAGCTGCCTCTAAAGGGTAACACAGATGATGTTTAGGAGTCAGTGAGTTCCCCCTGCAGCTTCTGAGATGGGCAGTCTTATGGATAGGAAACCACATTCCCCTCTTATCTCAGAGAACCATCCCTACCTCTGTGATACTATCACTTCATTCTACCAGGAAACCTCTTACAAGACTGTTCCCTAGGTTACAGCTTCCAACTGTGGTCGTAGACTACCTAACTCATAGAAAACTTACAGTTCTTGCCATGCATCATGGAGTCCCACAGGAAACTAGAGTGGGCTTTGCTCTCTTCTCCCTGTCTGTGCCTTTTGGCCATCTCCCAGCTGTCCAGTTTCCAGGCTCTGACAGTACTGGAAATATCTGGGATTCTGCTGCTCAGTAACTTGCAAGCAGGAAGGAGAGCCAGCACCCCACATTCAAAATCACATCCAAATCTCAAGGGAGGGTTTTCTGTCCACCTCTCCTACACCCTACCAACACCCAACAGAGGCAGGGGAGCAATGTGAGTCTCCTATTTCTCCATAAATTCTTCTCTCCATCTCTCTTTCTTAACCTTCTTTTAAAATTCCTTCTATGTTAAAAGATCCTAGGAAATCAGTTCTGCCTATTTCCCAAGGAACCACGACCCTAACCCAAACTTGAGGGAGGATCCTTTGAAGCAGTTAAGGGCTGGGCCTTTATTCGCAGCCAGCTGAGGATTGTCACCACAGGATTGAACCCTGCCTTTTCCTTTCAGACACAGCTTATAAAAGAGGCTTACCACTAGTCTATGGCTGAGGTTAGGAAGGAGCACTTTCCTCAAATCTTTATTTTATATTGTTACAGCAATTCTTATTACTTACTGCAGTTAGAACTAATAATTTTCTACTCTTTTAAGTGCTATATTTGACAAATTTAGAATTATTACACACGTTGATGCACATGATATGTATGTAGTTTATCAACTGGTTCCTTTTTACATTTTAACCAATGAAAAGGTGATCACTTTTAAAATGTCATCAGTTTATCTTTGATTTTGCTTAAGCCATGTCACTGTATTACTCCTGGTTTATCACCTTGATCTAGCAATAAGTACAGGCAGCATTAGTGCTCATCTCTATTACTCCTCAATGCATCTCAAATTCTCTTCTGTGGTCTGGAATTCCCAATGTTCCATTTATGAATGCTCTTTGTGACCAAAGCTGGACCATTTTCCCTAGCAAGACAGTTAAAATACATATGGGCATTGATTTATTTCTTTTGAAACTAGGACATTGATTCAATTATCATATTGGAGGAGGTTCATGTCAGTAAATTTATATCACTTCTCTTATACATATCTAATAAATGTTCCACAATTCAGGATTTTACTTAGGAGTATGTAAAATGAAAAAATATTCAGGACCTTGACAAAATAAGGAGTTTAGTTTAATATCGCTGTCCTTGCACAATGAAGAAACCACCTGAGATAAATACGTTCTTTGAGCAGCACTATTCATGAATATTTTTTAGCTATTCCTGTAAGAGACAGCAACATTATTTTTGTATTGCTGAAGTGCTTTGAGAGTAATGTCCTGGTGACAGCATAAACAAAACACAAAGGCCAGTTTGTTTTTATATCTAAATGGGGGATTGTTGGTGAAGAGCTGTGCCAGCCAGTACAGAGTGGGATAATGTTTTATTCCTCTCAAGCTAGATGGATTGCTGAATTGCCTGAGTTCCTGCTGTTTTATACCTTGCCCCTTGAATTTGAAAATGAACAACTGCTCCTTTTTTTCTGAATGGATAGTGAGAAAATATATAATTTCAATAAAACTCAACTCATAATATTGTCATTAAAATTATGTCCACCTAGTATTTTATCCATGCAATATATTGCCAAAATATTAAATGTCTTATTTATTAAATATTATATTTTTAGTAAATTATATCATTATAAAACAGGGAATGGGCAATTTGCCAGTGTGTTACACTTTTAAAATGTTCCTTCAAATGAAGTGAATTAAGTTTTACATCATTGATAAAGCCATTATTTGAAACTTTTTTGCTGGGAGATAATAAATTCAACAAATGTCTTTTGAGTGCCACAGTGAAAAGACTGTAGGGGATAGACATAAAAAGAAAGCATAGTTCCCACAATCAAGGAGCTCTAAACAAATAGAGAAAAATCATTACATGTACAGAGGATTATAACAGAGGGATGCAGGAAAGTTACAATGACTATGAGACAAAAAAAGAGAAAGTACTTCCCATGGAGATGAATAATTGAAAACGATGGAACTTGGAAAAGGAGTCTCACAGCTGAGGAGGGAGAAATTAGAAGAGAGAAATGGAGTTGGATCATGGAGATGATCCTTAAATACAAAGAGAGAATTTGATTTTTGTCCTGTAGATATAAAGGAGTTATGATGGCTAGTTTTATGTGTCAGTTGACTAGGCTGTAACATCTAGTTGTTTAATCAAACACTAATTTGGCTTTGCTGTGAAGATATTTTGTAGATGTGGTTAGCATCTAAAATCAGTTGACTTTAAATAAGTAAGTTATCCTCCATAAGGAGGGAGGGCTTCAACCAATCATTTGAAGGCCTTAAGAGGAAACACTGAAGTTTCCCAGAGAAGAAATTCTGCCTTAAGTCTGTAGCATCAACTCCTGCCGAGTTTCCAGCCTTCTTGTCTACTCTAGGGATTTCTTACTTACCAGCCTGCCACACACAGTCACCTGAGCCAATACCTTAGAATAAATCTTTTTATATATAAACATATATATATCCTATATACTGTACATATATATTCCATATACTATACATATATTCTATATGTTATACACACACACACATATTCTGTTGGTTCTATTGTTTGTTTCTCTGGAGCAGCCTGACTAAATCAAGACTTACTACAAATTTTAAACAAAACTGTGTTTATAACTATTATGACACAATTAAGTCTTGTAATTTTAAGCTTTTATTGAACATTAATTTATGCCAGGTTTAAATGCTTTGAGAAAAAATAAGCATAAAATATAGTACCAGTTTTAGTAATTTTCTGCACTCCTGTGTGGCAGGAAAATACTCTTTTTTCCAAATTCTTTCATTTAACCAATCAACACAACATTGCTATAAGACAGATATTAATAATGAGGCTATTATTATCTTTCTAATTTTACTAATGAATAAACTGAATTTACAGCTAATATATGTGAGACAGGGCCAAACTGCATGCTACAGCTCATGAAATGTTGTGTATTTAACCACTAAAGTGCACATCTTCTCCTAATATAAAACAAATTGGCTGCAGTCAATGACACGTGATCAGAATAAAACTATGCTTTTAAATATTCATAAAAGAAAACATAAACAGGTATATTTGTTAGAGAAGAGAATTTTTAAGCAGATAAGTCTTCATGGGTGGTAGAAGGAGTCTGATGGCTTCAACAGTGAAAATAGGGAAGTAGCTTAGATCATGATTACCAGACCTAAGAAAAGTTAAAGCAATTGTAGTGTTTTCACAACCTCAGACAGCCACCTTCCACCAGATTTTAACAAATGTTGACAAACTATTACAGTAGTGCTATTCAAAGTATGATTCTAAGACTATCAACATCAGCATCATGACCCAGGAATTTACTAGAAATGCAAATTTGGAAGCTTCAACGCAGATTTTACATATCAGAATTTCTTAGAGTGAGGCCTGGGAATTTGTATTTTAAAAGAGTTTACCAAATGATCCACGTCATGTAAAGTTTGAAAAGCACTGCACTACAGCAGCAAGGACCAACAAACAAGATGTGAGGTGAGATTCGCCAGGACACCAGAATAAAAATGCCAATTTGGAAATAACCGGAATTAACAATGGTTGATGAATGTTCTTAGTATGATACAAGATAAGAATCTGGGACCACAATAAATCCAGAAGGGACAGAACTTAAGTAGTATCATGGAGAAGATGAAACTCTCCCACTCAGGTGAAGATGAGTTTGGACACAAAGAATAGGTTACATAGCATAAGGGAAAGTGGTCAGGGTGATATGCATCAAGGATCAAAGCAGAGTTAAAGATTAGGGCAGATGTGGTAAGCTGAGGAGACAAAAATCCTGGGACAAAAGAATAGCTATTTTAGAGTGTGACTAAAAATGTAAGAATCCATAGCCAAAGGTCTGAAGTTGAATATAAACTGTTTATTTGGAAGCAGGCAGCCCAGATCTGTTAGGCCAACCACATCACAGTTGCCAATTTTCCATCCTGAAGAATTAGGTCTTGTTAATAGATAATACTATCACAAATTGTGCCACTGAATCATATGTCTATGGAGCCACAAAAATATTTTCGGAACTCTTTATGTGCCAAGTTCAGTGATAAATAGCAGAGATAAAAAATTAAGTGAGACAAGTGTGATCTCTGCCATTAGGAGAGTCAGGCATTAAATACACAGTTATTATACATTTAAGTAATTATGATTGCTGTAAGTATTACCCAGAAAAAGTACAAGTATTGTGAGACTGAATCACAGGATACCTAAGCTAGCCTGCAAAGATGAAGGGTAGGAGGATGATCAGGAATGGTTCCCAGAGGAAGTAAATTTTAAGTTATAACCTCAGAGATGAGATGAAGTTGATTAAGACAAGAGCTCGGGAAAAAGCGTTCTAGGCCAAGAGGGCAGTCTGTACAGAGTCTGTACATTGGGGAAAAACATGAGGATGGCCAGGGTGGTTGGAATGTAGTGAATAAAGGGAGAATGCACAAGATGAGATGAGTGATGATACAGACCCGTTATGCCCTGTTGAAGAATTGAATAGCATCTTAATTGCAGTAGAAAAACACAGGACAATTTTAAGCCAGTAAATAACATGATGACATCTGCATTAAAAATATATCCTTCTAGATGATATGATAAGGTATTTGACATGAATTACACAGGGAAAACTTTTAGGAGGTTATCATACTAGTGCAGGCAAGGCATGGTGATGACTCAGATTATGTTAATGGTAGTGAGGAAAGAAAGAATAGACAGATTCAATATATGTATATTTACCAAGTACAAACCAATGGGCTAGTGGCCAAAGAGGAAGAAGAAAATATAAAGTATACAATCTAGGTTTTTGGGATGAGCAGATGAGTAGAGATTTGTACCATTAACTAAGATAGGGAAGACTGGTGGAAACAAGTTTCAGAGAAAAGTCAAGAATTCAATTTTGGACTGTCCAAGTTTAAGATACCTATCAGTTACCCAATATAAATGTAAATATAAAGTAGACCAATGGATTGATGGGTCTGAAGCTCAGAAAAGACACTTTGCCTGAAGATGTAAGTTTGGATTCATTGTACTTGGTAAGTCAAGTTTTTAGGGTGGATGAAAATGCCTAGGAAGAGAAAATGAAGTGAGAAGAGATCTCTTATCTTTCAGTCTTTAAAGGATGATAACAAAAATGTTGCACTGGCAAGGGAGACTGAAAAGGAATGGTTAGAAAAACAAGAGGCAAAGATGAGTGCAACAGAAACCAGTTGAAGAGATGTTTCAACTAAGAAGGAGTCAGTAAATACGAGACAGAGAGCAAAAGGATTAAAAAGAATCAAGTGAATAGGACTGACCAATTTACAATCCTTTATTTTCCTGCATTTATTGTACTTTCTTAATCAATCTCAGTTACACGTGTCCACATCCACTGATTTGTTTCAAGCCAGAATCTTCAATGTCATTTGTAACATCTTCTCTCTAATCTCCCACATACAACCTACATCTTTAAAGAATAGCATCTTTAAAATACTGAAAGAAAATGGAAAAAAAAAAAACCTGTCAATCTAGAATTCCATACCTAACAAAATATCTCTCAAAAATGTAGGATAAGTACTGAATAATCTTTTAGATAAACAAAAGCTAAGCAAATTCATTGCCATCAGACTTGTACCATAGTAATGGCAAAGGAAGTTCTTCAGGCAGAGGGAAAATGATACCAGATGGTGTTCCCTAGAGCTGTGCAATACAGAAGCCCAGAGTATCAAAGCCCATATTCTATCTACACTACTTTTGCGTCAAGCTGAAAGCGATATGGGCATAAACCCAGTTGTCATTTAACTTATTTTTTAACTTTTTATATATTTATAAATTAACACTAGTAAATTAAATTAATGTATCAGTATCAGATTATTGGAGCATTACTGAATGAAAACAAAGCGTTGGAAGGTTGGTGATGGAATTATTAGATTTGGTAAATCATGTAAGGTACTTAGGAAAATTCCTCACACACAAAAAATTCAATATTTGTAGCCCATTATTACTTGACAAAGGTACATGCTAAAATCTGTTACCTATAATAAAATCCACTGTTTGATGTCTTATATGTAATTGATATTTTATGCACAATAAAATCTATTATTGACTAGTTACTTAATAGTGTATACATAATACAATCTCTTACTTAGAACTTGCACTAAGATTAGTTGTTTCACCATGCCAGAATATAAAATAAGGTTATGTTATGTTCAATACTTAAGTTACTTTAAAACCCTGATAATTCCTTTTTCATCTTAGCATTAAGGAGTTAGTGAAAATTTGAATAAAATTTGAATAACAAATACTTTTAAAAGGTGTTCATATCATTTTTTTTTTTTTTGGGAAAAAAGTAACCCTTGTGTTTCTACAAATGGCTTTCCTAGTGGGAGGTAGTATTTTATTTTTCTTTTTTCTCTTAGAGTTTTATTGAGATATAATTGACATATAGCACTGTAATGGTTAAGGTATACAGCATAATGATTTGACTTACATACATGATGAAATGATTACCAAAATAAGTTTAGTGAAGATCCATCATTGCATGTAGATACAAAATAAAAGAAAAAAATATTTTTTTCCCTGTGATAGAACTCTTAGGATTTACTCTCTTAACAATTTTCATACATAATATACCACAGTGTTAATTATATTAATCATGTTGTACATTACATTCCTAGTACTTATTTATCTTATAACTGGAAGATTGTATGTTTTGAAACACCTTCCTCTAATTTTTCTTCCTCCTACTCTTGGCCTCTGGTAACCAAAAATCTGAAAAATGGGTTTGTTTATTTGTTTATTTGTCTTTTGAAGTATAATTGACCTACAATCCTATATTACTTCCTGGTGCACAAAATACTGATTCAATATTTCTATACATTACAAAATGTTTGCCACAATGTTTTGTTACCATATATTACCATTCCAAGATATTACATTATTATTGACTATACTCCCCACACAGTTTATTTCACCCACATGACTCATTTATTGTGTAACTGGAAGGTTGTACCTTTTAATTTCCCTCACCTATTTCACTCATCCCCCACTCCTTTCAATTTCCCTTATGCTTGTTCATTTACTTTGCTCTTTTATTCTATATAAAGGTGAAATATATGATATTTGTCTTTCTCTGATATACTTTACTTAGCACAATACGCTCTAGGTCCATTTATGTTGTCACAAATGGCAATATTTCATTCTTTTCTTATGGCCGAGTAACACTCCAGTTTTTATTTATACCACTTCTTTATTCATTCGTCTACTGATAGGCACTTAGGTTGCTTCCATATCTTGGCTATTGTAAATAATGCTGCAATGAACGTAGGGGTGTACATATCTTTTTGAATTACTACTTTTACTTTTTTTTTGAATTATTGAATTTTATTTTATTTATTATTTTATACAGCAGGTTCTTATTAGTTATCTATTTTATACATATTAGTGTATATATGTCAATCCTAATCTCCCAATTCATCCCACCACCACCACCCCCTGCCACCTCCCCCCCTTGGTGTCCATGTGTTTGTTCTTTACATCTGTGTTTCTATTTCTGCCCTGCGAACTGGTTCATCTGTACCATTTTTCTAGGTTCCACATATAGGCGTTAATATACAATAGTTTTCTCTTTCTGACATACTTCACTCTGTATGACAGTCTAGATCCATCCAAGTCTCTACAAATGACCCAATATCATTCCTTTTTATGACTGAGTAATATTCCATTGTATATATGTACCAAATCTTCATTATCCATTCATCTGTCAGTGGGCATTTAGGTTGCTTCCATGACCTGGCTATTGTAAATAGTGCTGCAATGAACATTGGGGTGCATGTGTCTTCTTGAATTACAGTTTTCTCTGGGTATATGCCCAGTAGTGGGATTGCTGGGTCATATAGTAATTCTATTTTTAGTTTTTTAAGGAGCCTCCATACTGTTCTCCATAGTGGCTGTATCAATTTACATTCCCACCAACAGTGCAAGAGGGTTCCCTTTTCTCCACACCCTCTCCACCATTTGTTGTTTGTAGATTTTGTGATGATGCCCATTCTAACTAGTGTGAGGTGATACCTCATTGTAGTTTTGATTGGCATTTCTCTAATAATTAGTGATGTGGAGCAGCTTTTCATATGCTACTTGGCCATCTGTATGTCTTCTTTGGAGAAATGTCTATTTAGGTCTTCTGACCAGTTTTGGAATGGGTTGTTTGTTTTTTTGATATTGAGCTGCATGAGCTGTTTATATATTTTGGAGATTAATCCTTTGTCCATTGATTCATTTGCAAATATTTTCTCCCATTCGGAGGGTTGTCTTTTTGCCTTGTTTATAGTTTCCTTTGTTTTGCAAAAGCTTTTAAGTTTCATTAGGTCCCATTTGTTCATTTTTGTTTTTATTTCCATTATTCTAAGAGGTGGATGAAAAAAGATCTTGCTGTGATTTATGTCAAAGATTGTTCTTCCTATATTTTCCTCTAAGAGTTTTATAGTGTCCGGTCTTACATTTAGGTCTCTAATCCATTTTGAGTTTATGTTTGTGTATGGTGTTAAGGAGTGTTTTAATTTCATTCTTTTCCATGTAGCTGTCCAGTTTTCCCAGCACCACTTACTGGAGAGACTATCTTTTCTCCATTGGATATCCTTGCCTCCTTTGTCATAGATTAGTTGACCCTATGTGTGTGGGTTTATCTCTGGGCTTACTATCCTGTTCCACCGATCTATATTTCTGTTTTTGTGCCAGTACCATATTGTCTTGATTACTGTAGCTTTGTAGTATAGTCTGAAGTCTGGAAGACTGATTCCTCCAGCTCCATCTTTCTTTCTCAAGCTTGCTTTGGCTATTCAGGGTCTTTTGTGTTTCCATACAAATTGTGAAATTTTTTGTTCTAGTTCTGTGAAAAATGCCAGTGGTAGTTTGATAGGGATTGTATTGAATCTGTAGATTGCTTTGGGTAGTATAGTCATTTACACAATGTTGATTCTTCCAATCCAAGAACATGGTATATCTCTCCATCTGTTTGTGACATCTTTGATTTCTTTCATCAGTGTTTGTAGTTTCCTGAGTAGAGGTTTTTTTACCTCCTTAGGTAGGTTTATTCCTAGGTATTATATTCTTTTTGTTGCAATGGTAAACGGGAGTGTTTTCTTAATTTCACTTTCAGATTTTTCGTCATTAGTGTATAGAAATGCAAGAGATTTCTGTGCATTAATTTTGTATCCTGCTACTTTACCAAATTCATTGATTAGCTCTAGTAGTTTTCTGGTAGCATCTTTGGGATTCTCTATGTATAGTATCATGTCATCTGCAAACAGTGACAGCTTTACTTCTTCTTTTCTGATTTGGATTCCTTTTATTTCTTTTTCTTCTCTGATTGCTGTGGCTAACACTTCCAAAACTATGTTGAATAATAGTGGTGAGAGTGGGCAACCTTGTCTTGTTCCTGATCTTAGTGGAAATGGTTTCAGTTTTTCACCATTGAGGACGATGTTGGCTGTGGGTTTGTCATATATGGCCTTTATTATGTTGAGGAAAGTTCCCTCTATGCCTACTTTCTGCAGGGCTTTTATCATAAATGGGTGTTGAATTTTGTTGAAAGCTTTCTCTGCATCTATTGAGATGATCATATGGTTTTTCTCCTTCAATTTGTTAATATGGTGTATCACGTTGATTGATTTGCATATATTGAAGAATCCTTGCATTCCTGGAATAAACCCCACTTGATCATGGTGTATGATCCTTTTAATGTGCTGTTGGATTCTGTTTGCTAGTATTTTGTTGAGGATTTTTGCATCTATGTTCATCAGTGATATTGGCCTGTAGTTTTCTTTCTTTGTGACATCTTTGTCTGGTTTTGGTATCAGGGTGATGGTGGCCTCGTAGAATGAGTTTGGGAGTGTTCCTCCCTCTGCAATATTGTGGAAGAGTTTGAGAAGGATAGGTGTTAGCTCTTCTCTAAATGTTTGATAGAATTCGCCTGTGAAGCCATCTGGTCCTGGGCTTTTGTTTGTTGGAAGATTTTTAGTCACAGTTTCAATTTCAGTGCTTGTGATTGGTCTGTTCATATTTTCTATTTGTTCCTGGTTCAGTCTCAGCACGTTGTGCATTTCTAAGAATTTGTCCAGTTCTTCCAGGTTGTCCATTTTATTGGCATAGAGTTGCTTGTAATAATCTCTCATGATCGTTTGTACTTCTGCAGTGTCACTTGTTACTTCTCCTTTTTCATTTCTAGTTCTATTGATTTGAGTCTTCTCCCTTTTTCTCTTGATGAGTCTGGTTAATGGTTTATCAATTTTGTTTATCTTCTCAAAGAAGCAGCTTTTAGTATTATTGATCTTTGCTATTGTTTCCTTCATTTCTTTTTCATTTATTTCTGATCTGATCATTATGATTTCTTTCCTTCTGCTAGCTTTGGGGTTTTTTTGTTCTTCTTTCTCTAATTGCATTAGGTGCAAGGTTAGGTTGTGTATTCGAGATGTTTCCTGTTTCTTGAGGTAGGCTTGTATTGCTATAAACTTCCCTCTTAGCACTGCTTTTGCTGCGTCCCATAGGATTTGGATCATCGTGTCTCCATTGTCATTTGTTTCTAGGTATTTTTTTATTGCCCCTTTGATTTCTTCAGTGATCACTTCGTTATTAAGTAGTATATTATGTAGCCTCCATGTGTTTGTATTTTTTACAGATCTTTTCCTGTAATTGATATCTAGTCTCATAGCGTTGTGGTCGGAAAAGGTACTTGATATGATTTCAATTTTCTTAAATTTACCAAGGCTTGATTTGTGACCCAAGATATGATCTATCCTGGAGAATGTTCCATGAGCACTTGAGAAAAATGTGTATTCTGTTGTTTTGGGGTGGAATGTCCTATAAATATCAAGTCCATCTTGTTTAATGTATCATTTAAAGTTTGTGTTTCCTTATTTATTTTCATTTTGGATGATCTGTCCATTGGGGAAAGTGGGGTGTTAAAGTCCCCTACTATGATTGTGTTACTGTCGATTTCCCCTTTTATGGCTCTTAGTATTTGCCTTATGTGTTGAGGTGCTCCTATGTTGGGTGCATAAATATTTACAATTGTTATACCTTCTTCTTGGATCGATCCCTTGATCATTATAGTGTCCTTCTTTGTCTCTTGTAATAGTCTTTATTTTAAAGTCTATTTTGTCTGATATGAGAATTGCTCCTCCAGCTTTCTTTTGATTTCCATTTGCATGGAATAACTTTTTCCATCCCCTCACTTTCAGTCTGTATGTGTCCCTAGGTCTGAAGTGGGTCTCTTGTAGACAGCATATATGTGGGTCATGTTTTTGTATCCATTCAGCCAGCCTGTGTCTTTTGGTGGGAGCATTTAATCCATTTACATTTAAGGTAATTATTGATATGTATGTTCCTATTCCCATTTTCTTAAATGTTTTGGGTTTGTTATTGTAGGTGTTTTCCTTCTCTTGTGTTTCTTGCCTAGAGAAGTTCCTTTAGCATTTGTTGTAAAGCTGGTTTGGTGGTGCTGAACTCTCTCAGCTTTTGTTTGTCTGTAAAGGTTTTAATTCCTCCATCAAATCTGAATGAGATCCTTGCTGGGTAGAGTAATCTTGGTTGTAGGTTTTTCTCCTTCATCACTTTAAGTATATCCTGCCACTCCTTTCTGTCTTGCAGAGTTTCTGCTGAAAGTTCAGTTGTTAACCTTATGGGGATTCCCTTGTGTGTTATTTGTTGTTTTTCCCTTGCTGCTTTTAATATGTTTTCTTTAATTTAATTTTGGATAGTTTGATTAATATGTGTCTTGGCGTGTTTCTCCTTGGATTTATCCTGTATGGGACTCTCTGTGCTTCCAGGACTTGATTAACTATTTCCTTTCCCAAATTAGGGACGTTTTCAACTATAATCTCTTCAAATATTTTCTCAGTCCCTTTCTTTTACTCTTCTTCTTCTGGGACCCCTATAATTCAAATGTTGGTGCGTTTAATGTTGTCCCAGAGGTCTCTGAGACTGTCCTCAGTTCTTTTCATTCTTTTTTCTTTATTCTGCTCTGCAGTAGTTATTTCCACTATTTTATCTTCCAGGTCACTTATCCGTTCTTCTGCCTCAGTTATTCTGCTATTGATCCCTTCTAGAGTATTTTTAATTTCATTTATTGTGTTTTTCATTGTTGCTGGGTTCCTCTTTAGTTCTTCTAGGTCCTTGTTAAATGTTTCTTGCATTTTGTCTATTCTATTTCCAAGATTTTGGATCATCCTTACTATCATTATTCTGAATTCTTTTTTCAGGTAGACCGCCTATTTCCTCTTCATTTGTTAGGTCTAGTGTGTTTTGACCCTGCTCCTTCATCTGCTGTGTGTTTTTCTGTCTTCTCATTTTGCTTATCTTACTGTGTTTGGGGTCTCCTTTTCACAGGCTGCAGGTTCGTAGTTCCCATTGTTTTTGGTATCTGTCCCCAGTGACTAAGGTTCTTCAGTGGGTTGTGTAGGCTTCCTGGTGGAGGGGACTAGTGCCCGTGTTCTGGTGGATGAGGCTGGATCTTATCTTTCTGGTGGGCACGTCCACGTCTGGTGATGTGTTTTGGGGTGTCTGTGGCCTTATTATGATTTTAGGCAGCCTCTCTGCTAATGGATGGGGCTGTGTTCCTGTCTTGCTAGTTGTTTGGCATAGGGTGTCCAGCACTGTATTTTGCTGGTCATTGAGTGAAGCTGAGTCTTGATGTTGAGATGGAGATCTATGAGAGATTTTCGCCATTTGGTATTACGTGGAGCTGGGAGGTCTCTTGTGGACCAGTGTCCTGAAGTTGGCTCTCCCATCCAAGAGGCACAGCCCTGATGCCTGGCTGGAGCACCAAGAGCCTTTCATCCACACGGCTTGGAATAAAAGGGAGAAAAAATAGAAAGAAAGAAAGAGGATAAAATAAAATAAAATAAAATAAAATAAAGCTATTATAATAAAAAATAAGAAAAAATTATTAAGAAAAAAATTTCTTAAGATAAAAAATTTTAATTTTTTAAAATAAAAAATAAGAAAAAAATTAAGAAAAAATTTATTAAGAGAAAAAAAATTTTTTTTTCCAGTTTTAAAATTTTTTAATTTGTTTCAAAGTTAAACACAAGACACATTGACTTCATAGGAAATCCACTGAGAAATGTTATTCTAGGCTGAACACCTCTTTCCCTTTAGTGTCCCCCAACAGAGCATGCACATGTTAATTACTTAAATTTTATAATCACTGCTGTCCCACCACTATACCAAGATCACCTAAACTGTGTGTGTAGTATTCTGAATGTTCTTAGTTATACCCTAATTTCACTAACTGCAAAAGATCTTCTGGGATACCCTGTCACTTGAATTCTCTGGCTACTTTTGAAGATGAAGTCCAAAGAACTCTTAAATGATTCTCCTTTGGTGGGGGAGGGTGGTATTTTATAGGAATTAGCAACTAGCACCTGGAGCTGTGCTGGTCCCAGCTGGCATCACTGTGTGGCAACCTATAAAACCAAAGAATCATTTGACGCAGCAGCCAACTAAGAGACTCAAAACTGAAGGTTAAATTTAAAGAAAAAACTAATTTAAAAAACGGTAATCCTAGAGGAACTCATTCTAAGCAGTCAATCATTATGTGTGTGTGTGTATGTGTGTGTGTGTGTATGTGTGTGGAAGGCACAACCAGATCAATTCAGTGCAGCCTGGTAGGTCCCAGATGACTCTCCTTTTTGGGAGACTGTGATCTGAGGGAGCAGAATCTGGCAAGTGGCCAGTACCAGTGAAGAGCAGCCATGAAGTGCTGGCAACATTTATATTCAACCCCCCTCTGGAGTCAAACCTACAGGTTCGGGAATTCCCTGGTGGTCCAGTGGTTAGGACTCATCACTCTCCCTGCCAAGGGCCAGGGTTCAAGCCCTGGTTGAGGAACTAAGATCCCACAAGCTGTGTGGCGCAGCTTAAAAAAACGAAAACAGAAACAAACCTACAGGTTCACTTGGGTCCCACAGAGCAGTCAAGTCCACTCAGAAGCAGACTATAACCCAGCAGGTAGATTTCCCACTTGCTAACATGTCCTTTCACTTTGTTTTACTTCCAGCTAAATAAAAAATAAGAAAAAAATTATTAAGAAAAATTTTTTTTTTAATTTTTTAAAATAAAAAATAAGGAAAAAATTATTAAGAAAATTTAAAAAAATTTTTTTTAAATTATTAATTTTTTATAATAAAAAATAAAAAAATTATTAAGAAAAATTTTTTTTAATTTTTTAAAATATAAAAAATACGAAAAATTATTAAGAAAAAATTTATTAAGAGAAAAATTTTTTTTTAAATTTTTAAAATAAAAAATAGAAAAAATTAAGAAAAAGTTTATTAAGAAAAAAATTTTTAATTTTTTAAAATAAAAAATTATTAAGAAAAAAATTTTTAATTTTTTAAAATAAAAAAAAGGAAAAAATTACTAAGAAAAAATTTATTAAGAAAAAATAAATTTTAAGTTAAAAAAAAAACCAAAACGGACGGACCGAACCCTAGGACAAATGGTGAAAGCAAAGCTATACAGACAAAATCTCACCCAGAAGCATACACATACACACTCATAGAAAGAGGAAAAGGGAAAAAAATTAATATATCCTGCTCCCAAAGTCCACCTCCTGAATTTGGGATGATTCGTTGTCTATTCAGGTGTTCAACAGATGCAGGTACATCAAGTTGTTTGTGGAGCTTTAATCCGCTGCTTCTGAGGCTGCTGGGAGAAATTTCCCTTTCTCTTCTTTGTTTGCATAGCTCCCTGGGTTCAGCTTTAGATTTGGACCCGCCTCTGCATGTAGGTCGCCTGAGGGCATCTGTTCTTCGCTCACACAGGACAGGGATAAAGGAGCACCTGATTCAGGGGCTCTGGCTCACTCAGGATAGGGGAAGGGAGGGGTATGGATGCAGGGCGAGCCTGCGGCGGCAGAGGCCGGCGTTATGTTGCACCAGCCCGAGGCACGCCGTGCGTTTTCCCGGGGAAGTTGTCCCTGGATCACGGGAGCCTGGCCGTGGTGGGCTGCACAGGCTCCCGGGAGGGGCGGTGTGGAGAGTGACCTGTGCTCGCACACAGGCTTTTTAGTGGTGGCAGCAGCAACCTTAGCGTCTCATGCCCATCTCTGGGGTCCGCGCTGATAGCCGCAGCTCGTGCCCGTCTCTGGAGCTCATTTAGGCGGTGCTCTGAATCCCCTCTCCTTGCGCACCGCAAAACAAAGAGGCAAGAAAAAGTCTCTTGCCTCTTCGGCAGCTGCAGACTTTTTCCCGGACTCCCTTCCGGCTAGCTGTGGTGCACTAACCCCTTCAGGCTGTGTTCACGCCACCAACCCCAGTCCTGTCCCTGCGATCTGACCGAAGCCTGAGCCTCAGCTCCCAGCCCCCGCCCGCCCCGGCTGGTGAGCAGACAAGCCTCTCAGGCTGGTGAGTGCTGCTTGGCACCAATCCTCTGTGCGGGAATCTCTCCGCTTTGCCCTCCGCACCCCTGTGGCTGCACTCTACTCCGTGGCTCCGAAGCTTCCCCCCTCTGCCACCCGCAGTCTCCACCCGCGAAGGGGATTCCTAGTGTGTGGAAATCTTTCCTCCTTCACAGCTCCCTCCCACTGGTGCAGGTCCCATCCCTATTCTTTTGTCCCTGTTATTTCTTTTTTCTTTTGCCCTACCCAAGTACGTGGGGAGTTTCTTGCCTTTTGGGAGGTCTGACGTCTTCTGCCAGCGTTCAGTGGGTGTTCTGTAGGAGCAGTTCCACGAGTAGATGTATTTCTAATGTATCTGTGGGAAGGAAGGTGATCTCCGCGTCTTACTCTTCCGCCATCTTGCCCAGACCCCCTTTTCTGGGGTTTTATATTGTTCCCTCATCTGGTACAAAGTCCTCTGCCTTTTCATTTTATGTATCTTTCTGTGAATGTGGTTTTCCTTCCACAGGCTGCAGAATTGTAGTTCTCTTACTTCTGCTCTGTGCCCTCTGGTCGAATTAGTATTTTTCTTTGAAAAAAAAAAAAAATCCAGAAGTGGAATTGCTAGGTTGTATGGTAGTTCTGTTTTTAATTTTTTGAATAATCTCCATACTGTTTTACAAAGTGGCTTCACCAATTTACCTTCCCACCTACAGTACACAAGGGTTCCCTTTTCTCCATATCCTTGCTAACAGTTGTTATTTGCTGTCTTTTTGGTAAAAGCCATTCTGGGAAGTGTGACGTGATATCTCATTGTGGTTTTGATGTGCAGTTCCCTAATGATTTGTGATGTTGAGCATCTTTTAATTTGTCTTTTGGCCATCTGCATGTCTTCTTTAGAAAAATATCTATTCATGTCTTCTGCTCATCTTTTAATAGGGTTGTTTGTTTTTTTCATATTTAGTTGTATGTGTTGGATATTAACTACTTATTAGATATTTCATTTACAAATATTTTCTCGCATTCAATATGCAGCCTTTTCATTTTGTTGACAGTTTCCTTTGCTATGCAAAAGCATTTTAGTTTGATTAGGTCCTGTTTGTTTATTTTTGCTTTTGTTTCCCTTGGCTGAGGAGACATATCCAAAAAACTATTGCTAATAGCAATGTCAAAGAACACACTGCCTATGTTTTCTTCTAGGAGTTTTATGGTTTCAGGTCTCACTGAATGGATTTAACTCTAATCCATTTTAATCTTATTTTTTTATATGGTGTGAGAAAGTAGCCCAGTTTAATTGTTTTGCATGTAGTTGTTCAGTTGTCCCAACACCATTTGTTGAACAGCCTGTCTTTTCCCCAGTGTATATCCTTGCCTCCTTTTTGGTAGATTAATTGACCATATGAGTGTGGGTTGATTTCTGCGCTCTCTATTTTGTTCCACTGATCTATGTGTCTAGTATAGGTTGAAATCAAGGCATGTGATGTCTTCAATTTTGTTCTTCTTTTGCCAGATTGTTTTGGCTATTTGGGGTCATTTGTACTTCCATGCAAATTTTAGAATGATCTGCACTAGTCTATGAAAAATGCCATTAGTATTTTGATAAGGATTTCACTGGATCTTAGATTGCCTTGAGTAGTATGGTCATTTTTAAAATATTAACTCTTCCAATGAGCATGATATATCTATCCAGTCATTTGTGTCACCTTCAGTTTCTTTCATCACCCTCTTATAGTTTTCTGAGTACAGGTCTTTTACCTCTTAAGATTTATTTCTGGGTGTTTTATTGTTTTTGATGTGATGGTAAATGGGATTGTTTTTAAATTTCTCTGATAGTTTGTTGTCAGTGTATAGAAACACAACAGAGTTCTGTACGTTAATTTTTTATCCTGCAACTTTAATTAATTTATTTATTAGTTCTAATAGTTTTAGGGTGGCATCATTAGGATTTTCTCTCTATATATATATCATGTCATCTGCAAACAGTGACAGTTTTACTTCTTCCTTTTCAACTTGAATTCCTTTTATTTATATTTTTTGTCTGATTGTGTGTCTAGGATTTTAATACTATTTTGAATAAAAGTGGTGAGAGTGAGTATCCCTGTCTTGTTCTTGATCTTAGAGGAAAGGCTTTCAGCTTTTCATCATTGAATATGATGCTGGCTTTAGGTTTGCCATATATGGCCTTTATTATATGGTATGTTCCCTCCACACCCAATTTGTTGAGAGTTTTTCATCATAAATAGATGTTGAATTTTGTCAAAAGATTTTTCTGCATCTATTGAGATAACCATATGATTTTTGTCCTTCATTTATCCTTTGTGTATCACATTGACTAATTTATGGATATTGAACCATTCTTGCATTCTGGGATAAATCCCACTTGATCATGGTGTATGATCCTTTTAATATATTGTTGCATTCAGTTTGCTAATATTTCATTGAGGATTTTTGTATCTATGTTCATCAGTGATATTGGCCTTTAATTTTCTATTTTTGTAGTGTTTTTGTCTGGTTTTGGTACCAGGATGATTCTGGCCTCAGAATGAGTTTGGAAGCATCCCTCCTTCAATATATTGGAATAGTTTGAGAAGGACAGGCATTAGTTCTTTTTTAAATGTTTAGTAGAATTCAACCGTGAAACTGTCTGGTCCTGGACTTTTGTTTGTTGGGAGCTGTTTTTTTTTTTAACTACTGATTCAGTTTCATTACTGGTAAATGATCTGATTTCCAGGTATTTGTTCATTTTTTCTTGGTTGTCCATTTTATTGGTGTATAATTGTTTGTAGTAATATCTCATGATCTCTTGTATTTCTGTGATGTTGGCTATAATTTCTCATTTTTCACTTCTGATTTTATTTACATCTCTTTTCTCTCTCTCTCTCTTTGATGTGTCTGGCTAAAGGTTTATCACTTTTGTTTATCTTTTCAAAGAAATAGCTCTTTCATTAATATTTACTATTTTTTGGTCTCTATTTCTTTATTTCTGTTCTGATCTTTATTATTTCTTTTCTTCTACTAACTTTGCGTTTTGTTTGTTCTTCTTTTTCTGGCTCCTTTAGCTGTAAGGTTATGCTGTTTACTTGAATTTTTTCTTGTTTCGAGAGGTGGGTTTGTATCACTATAAACTTTCCTCTTTGAGCTACTTTTACTGCATCCCATAGATTTTGGATCATTGTGTTTTCATTTTCATTGGTCTCCAGGTATCTTTTGACTTTCTCTTTGATTTCTTCAGTTGTTTAGTAGCATATTGTTTACTCTCCCCGTTTTTGTGGTTTTTGTAAGTTTTTTCCTGTAGCTGATTTCTGGTCTGATAGCATTTTATGGTTGGAAAAGGTGCTTGATATGATTTCAGTCTTCCTAAATTTATTGAGGCTTGTTTCATGGCCTAGCATGTGATCTCTCCTGGGGAATATTTCATGTGCCCTTGAAAAGAATGTGTATTCTGCTGCTATGGGATAGAGTGTTCTTTATATATCTATTAAGGCCGTATAACCTAATGTGTCTTTTAAGGCCACTGTTTCCTTATTGATTTTCTTTCTGAATGATCTCCCCAAGGATGGAAGTGGGGTGTTAAAGTCCCCTATTTTATTACTGTCAGTTTCTTTCTTTATGGTTTCTAATATTTACTTTATGTATTTAGGTGCTTCGATGTTGGGTGCATATATATTTACAATTATTTTATCTTCTTTTGATCGATCCCTTTAGCATTATATAATAACCTTCTTTGCCTCTTGTTACATTCTATGTTTTAAAGCCTACTTTGTCTGATATGAGTATTGCTACTCCAGCTTATTTTCGTTTCCATTTGCATGGAATTCCTTTTTCCATTCTCTCCTTTTCAGTCTGTGTGTCTTTAGATCTGAAGTGAGTTTCTTATAGGCAGCATATATATAGATCTTGTTTTTTTATCCATTCAGCCAGTTTATGTCTTTTGACTGGAGGATTTAGTCCATTTACACTTAATGTAATTATTGATAGGTATGTACTTATTGCCACTTGTTAATTGTTTTGGGCTTATTTTCGTAGTTCTTTTTTTTTTCTTTCTTCCCCTGTGATCTGATGATTGTTCTAGTGTTACATTTGGATTCCTTTCTCTTTTTTGTGTGTGTATTTATTGCAGATTTTTGGGTTTTGGTTACCATGAGATTTACATATACTAACCTATATATGTGTATACATGATTATTTTAAGTTGATGATCCCTAAAGTTCAAATGCATCTAATAACCCTGCATTTCTACTACCCATTCCATATTTAATGTTTTTGACATCATATTCTACATCTTTTTGTTTTGTATATCCCTTTACTTATTGTCGCTATAGTTGATTTTACTACTTTTGTCTTTTAAGTCTCCTACTAGCTTTAAAGGTGTTTACTTACTACATTTACTGTATATTTGCCTTTACCAATAAGATTTTTCCTTTCAAAATTTTTATGTATCTAGTTGTAGTCTTGTCTTTTCCACTTAAGGAAGTCCCTTTAACATTTCTTGTAAGGCCTATTTAGTGGTGCTGAACACTTTTAGCTTTTGTTTCCTGTAAACTAGCTTTTAATCTCTCTTTCAAATCTGAGTGATGGCCTTTTCCTGAGATAGCATCTTCTGAGTCATTAAAATCTGATAAAACAAAAAGACTCAGAAAGAAAATCTGGTTGAATTTATCAATCAATCAATAAGCATTTGTCATAAACCTATTTTATGTAAGCTCTGTGTTAGATGCCTATTATCAGCAGTATAAAGCATGATGCTAGATTGCAAGGAGTTTATGCGATAAAAGTAACTAACAAATGTTAACACTCACTATGTTGAAGTGCTATATGAGGTAAGTTTTTTTCATGTTCTTTCATTTAATTAAATCTCACAGTATTCCTGTTATGGAGGCATTATTATTGTTATTTCATTTAACAAATAAAAATATTGAGATTTAAAGGGCTTAAGTAACTTGGCTATGGACAAACAGCAAGTAAATGTAAAACATGATACTAAACTCCAGGGTGTAAGAAATTAAAGCTTATGCTTTCAACTATTAGATCCACCACCTCTCTCTTTACAACACATTGGGAAGGCAAGAAAAATATATTTGAAAACAATGAACAATGCAAGTTAGGAGAAAAAATACTCTATTATTTTTCTTTGTTTAGGCAACATTCTCTACTGTTAAGCAATACTTGTGAACTTATTAAATTGAAAAATATTATTAATAAGCATCTTCAGCAACTAGGGCTTTCCCAGTTTTAATGAAGATGGAAACAGACAGCTTAATCAGTGAGAGTACAGAAATAGATCACACCCCGAAAACCATAAGTTAGATACATTCAAACCATCAAGGCTCTTTCAACATCTCTGGCAGTTATTGCCACACCAAATTTGAACACATCAGCTTTAAACTACTAGAAATTTAAGAGCCAGCTAAGAAAATTATCAAAAGGCTGAGGAGAATCTCCCTAGAGAAAGTAAAGTTAAAACAACAGCTAAAGTTGTTAGAATTAATAGAAGTTAATCAGTGTTCTGTTTTAGGCTGCACCGAAGTGGGTATATAAGACAACAGAGAATTCAAGTAGGTCAGGACATAGGTGAGGTTGTGGAGATAATAAAACTTCTCCACTTAAGGATAAATGAGTTTGGACACAAAATCAGAGCAGAATGTCCAGCATGAGTAACAACAGGTCAAAGTCTACTGACCGGTACAGGTTTGACAAGCTAGGGAGTCAAAATCCTGGGACAGAGATAAGTGGTGCAGAATTTTAGAAAGCAGTTTAATACACAAGAATTCTTAGCCAAAGATCTGAAATAAATGAAATATTTATTCAAAGGCAAGCAGCTCAGTTCTATCTGTTCAACTGTATCATAGTGCCTGATAATTCAAACTTAAAGAATCAGACCCTCTAATATAAGCACACACTGTGATTGATTCATTCTTCCATGCATTCAGCACATATTTGGTACCCTGTGTAGCAATCACAGTGATGCACATCATACCTGTGATAAATGAAAGGCAAATGAAACAAATATGATCTTTGCTGTAGTGAAAATTATATTATAGTGGAAGAGTTAGACATTAACTAAACAATTATAAAAGTGTGGTTTTAATTATAATTTTGATCAGCTATAAAGGAAAGTTACTGAGTATTACAAGAGTGAATTACAGAAGGAAGTATCCAAGTTTGCAAATTGGTAAAGTAGAATATACAGCCTGAAAGATAAGTCAGTTAGCCAAGCAAATATTTGGAAAAAAAATTCCTGACAGAGGAAGAATAAAGTCTTAAAGTTAGGAAAAACAGGAAGATGGCCAGAGTTGCTAGAATACAGTGAAGGAAGGGGAAAAGAGAACACGATGAAGCTATAGGGTTGGCTAGAGACCAACAGGACATTATATGCTATGTTGAAGATTTTGAATATTATCTTAATTGTAGCTCAGGAAAACACTGAATATTTTTATACCAGTAAACAATATGATGACATTGGCATTTTTAACATATCCTTTTAGGTGATCTCACTATGTATTTGGTATGGATTAGACAGCAGCAGAGTAGATATGGGGAGCTCATTTATAAGACTGGTTCAATAGTCTAAGTGAGAGATGATGATAGCTTGAACTTTGCTATTGACAATAAAGACAGGAAAAAGTAGATGGATACAGTATATAATTAGGTGGTAGAAAAGAGGGTTGAAGCTGTAGGCTTTAAGCATAAATAGGATGGTGTAGGGTGATGTCATTTACTAGGATAGGAAGGACTGGAGATGATCAGATTTGGGGGAAATATTGGGAATTCAGTTATCTAAGAGTGAGATATAACCAAGTAGAACTATGAAGTTGATGTGTTGAATTTCAGAAAAGATCTCTTGCCTACAGACAAAATTTGAGTTTATCAGCATATAGATGATCTTTCAAGTAAAAAAGGTGATATCTCAGTTTCTGGAATGAGTAGATTAGTAGATGATGGTACCATTTCCTAGCACAGAAGAGAAAAAGGAAAACTAAATTTAGAGAAAGGAAGTCGAGTTCATTTGTGAACTGCCTGAGATATACAAGTATAAAACATCAAGTACAAAAGTAGGCTGATGGGTCTGGAGTTCAGAAAAGAAATTTTGGATGGAGATATAAGTTTAAATTCAGTATACATTATCTGTCAAGTTATGCAAGTACATAAGGTAAAGTTTATATCATTTAATTATTAATGATGACTGTCTTTAACAACTGTCTTGAAAAATCCTGAAATTTAAAATGGTATCTAACAATGGGCTGGCTCCAACAGACCACTGATTCTAAGTTAGATTTTGACCTATAGCCCATGTCAGTGAATATTTCCCATGTCAATGAATATTTTTAGAAAAAAAAAGTGCTCAAGTCAATGTTAACTGGACTGGAAGAAAGGTGTTTTTGCATTAATACCTGCATGCCCCAAGCCAGTTTTTTTCCTTCTATTTCATATACCTGTTTTTCTTTGTATTGTTTATTTGGATTATTTTTCAAACATAATTTTTACTGGGTCATATGCTAGATAAGAGTTTTGCATCTGACAATTTTGCACCAAGGGTCAGTCTAGATCATATGTTATTCTTATATTTAAAATAAGACTTTCAATCCCTATGTTCAATCAATCATCTATTTTTAATTTAAACTCTTGTTTATTTCAGTTAAGTGTCACTTTGTTCAGAAAGATCCCCATACCCACTCCCTACAAATAAAATATTAGTTATATTTTAAAGATACTTTATGAGTGCCTCTTCAATTTAACAGGACAAATGTCTATGATGAAATATTTTCCAGGAAATTACAGTTTCAAGTTTAAAGATAAAACTCCTTATGAAGAAGCAAAGTTGATTGCCTTATGCAATGACTCTATGAAAACCAATATTTTACAAAAGGACTTACTGGAATATTAATATCCTGCTATGAGACCTAGTTTTGGTAGAAAAATAAAATGCATTGCAAAATATTCATATAAAAAAGAACTTATACAAAATTGCCTTATTAAATGAAAGTATAACATTTACATTTTACATTGAACCTGTGGTCAAAAAAGAATAGAAAGAGTGTGAATAAAAACTTCTGTCCAAACTTATTTCTGAAATGATTTTATATCTAGAGAATTCTACAGCACTAGACATTGGTTTTCAAAGGTTGTGTAAAAATTCAGGTGAAACTAATCTAGGAAGTTAGCCTTCAGGACAATAGCTATCTTTGTGGGTGGTGGAGGATGGAAGGGAGAACACAGGGCCTCTGGGCTCCAAGTAATGTATTGTGTGTTGATCCGAGTGTCGGTGACATAGCTGTGCTGGTTTGTGACAATTCAACAAGTTGTATGATGTTACATGTACACTAATGTGAAATATAGTATACTGCCATTAAATTTTTTTAATATTTGTATACATATGCACATCCACATATACGCACACAATGTAAACTTCTGCAGTATAATCATGATGTGGTAATTTTTAAAATACATCTATTTAGAAGTTTTTAATTAAGTACTTTTTAGTGATAGTGAGGCTAAAACTTGTATAAAGTCCATAAAAGGAGTTTGTGTTTTTAATGGGTTAATCAACTATTGTAGTGAATGTGTCATTTATTTTGTTGTTGACATTTATTCATTTGTGAATTCATACAATAAACCTTATTTTTCTAAACGTTCTTAAAGGAGTTACTTACGAGTCAAGTCATTCTTTTCAAAAGCTCAAAATCTTAAAGACCTAAGAGAGTACACACTTTTCTTGTATAAAAGAAATTGAGACATAATGAAGTAAATCTAAATTGTCTTGAGACTAGATATTTATTTAGACCAGACTATTTTGCAAATATTTGAATTTGTTACTAGAAAAAAGAAGCAGGATTAAACTTGTAAAATTATTTTTTAATGTGTATCTAGAGATACATACTGGCATGTTCACTGAGGTGTTCAGTGAATCTCATGGGATGGAACTGGTTGCTGGTATCTCTGACTTGAAGTTAAATATGTCTTCTTCCCAGGGTATTTAGTACCTTAAAAAGGAAAACTGCTTCTCTAAAAGTAACTAAAAGTAAATATAATTAAATAGGGATTATTATAATTATTTAGACTTAAAAAACTTCATAGACTGAAAAAACTTCAAGTTATATTTTTCAATTATACTTGTAACCATTAGCAGAAATCTTATTAGGTTCATTTTATATGCAAGTTGAACTACAGTTGGGTGATTTGTATGAGACCTTGGAAATCATTTGGGTATATTAAGCACTGTACGCTAACTGAAATATTGAGAAAATGTTGGGTATATTAATGGAACTAAGAATTCTTTAATGTTGTATGGACAATGTACAAGTATCTCAAATTTTGGGACATGTTTGGATACCTGTTCCCTATAGCTATTTTCTTCTTTATTTAACTGAAAGATGTGTGCCCACTACCAGCTTAATAAATAAAAGTATTCTATGCAAATAAAATTCTCTATATCCTCCCCCCCAATAATACCCTTCCTCCTCTTCCCAGAAGTAAGTACAATCCAGAATTTGGAATTTATATCCAGACCTTAATTTTCATGTATCTTATTTACATATACCTTTAGGCAAAATATAATATCATACCATTTGCTTATTTTTAAATTTTATGTAATTGGAATTATGATATATGAGCTCTGCACTTTTTTTCTTCAGCATTAAGCATGCAAGCTCCATCTATGTTGATGGTTGTAGCTCTATTTTGTTCATTTCTTGGTGAATTAAAAAACAATGTTGTTAAAGGATATTACAGTGTAATAACCCTGAGCTTTGGTCATGTGGAAATTTGTCTTATTCTTTAATCTATGTACCCTTAAGAAAGTTACTGAAAACTATTTCAGCCTGTTTTCTTACCTATCGAAAGCAATGGTAATGTCTTCTTTATAAACTAGTTTAGACATAATTACATACTGTGCATTTGGAGATAAATATATAGATATATAAAATATTATGTATTTGGAACAATAATAAATGATTTTTCTTTTCCATATTTTAATTTTTTTCTCTTATTTTTAAAACAAGTAGTGATTACCAGACATACTTGTTTTGTATACTTTTAATACAAAACTTACTTTTTGTTGATCTTCTGGGATGTATAAAAGCAGAGATGGAGAGAATGCATTCTGTTAGGACTGTGGTTCTTAGAAGTGGTTCAGCAGCTTGATGTGGTTTAAGGTGTGAATTGTGAACTTGGAAAATCTAGATGTGACTTCAGGCTTACCTGTTCATTGGTCATGTGACTTGGCCAAATTTCTTAGCCTTTGTTTGAGCCAGAGTCTTCATTGATAAGTGGAGGTAAATGTTACTTATCTCATGAGAGCTTTGTGATGATCAAATCAAATAAATTTATTAAAGTACTAAGCATGTTCTAGCCTTATAGTATATGTTTAACATATATTAGCAGGTTTCCCTTTTGTAGTCAACTTATTAATTATGTCAAGATATTTATTTAATTTAAGGCTTTTATGTACATTTTCTTATCTACATCTCAGGGTTTCATCCTCCACCTTCTTTTCTCTGTACACCTTCAACCCTGAGTTGTTTCCTCCACTTCCATAGCTTAAACAATTCTGGCCATTTCCAAACCTATTTAGTGAGCTATAACTTCGTTATCCAAGTGTCTACTGGAAGCTCTATAAGTGTCCAATTCTTTACCAACTCTTCATCTTTCTTCTGGTTTGCCTCTCCTTTGTTTCATTTAATATTATAATCTCATTACATCACCATCTTCTCATAATATCGGTGGTTCTTCTTTTCTTCTTCTTTTTTTTTTCTTGGATAGGGATGAGAGAAGGACACTGAGTGACTCAAGTCCTAAAGTCCTAAAGTCTTCCATGATTTCTCCCTCTCTCTTAATCCTACTTAGTCCTATGCTCTAATGTTTAAATATCTCTAGAATATCCCTATCTCTGCTTTGTGCAGGCCCTCATCACTTCTGGTAGACTAAAATCATATCTTATTAAACACATTTTTTAATCTGGTTACTGCATCCAATCTATCCTCTAGCCACAAAATCTAGTCGTTTTACTCTCTTGGTGAAATCTTTAAATATCTCTTTCTGTGTAGAATAGCTTCAAACTCCTTCCCAGATTAAAAATGTGGTATGTAATCATGATTTTAACAGTTTTTAAAAAGAGTCCTATACTATCGGATTTTGTATAATTTTGCCTCATCACCTGACAAAATGTTTATTGTATCCAAAATTATCATAATATAGATACTTCAGTTTCTCAAGCATATCATGTGATGTCCTGTCTCTACAAATGCATACTTTTCTCTTTACTAAAAATGGCTTTCCCTTCAAGCCTTTTCTTCAAGACTAAGATTTTGGAGAAAATAAATTAATGTTTCTAAAGTCCTCACTGTGTCAGAAACTGTGTTAAGTGACACAAAGACATTGTATTATTTGAGTTTTCTAATAACTCTGTGATGGCAATGAAATTTCCATTTAGAGATGAGGAAATTAAGGCAAGATTTAAACTCTCATCTGGATGACTACAAAAACTGTATTTTTAATTATTGTTCTGTAAGCCATTTATTTAATTCTTATAAAAAGATAAAGAGATAGATATTTAACTAGATTTCTACATGATAAAACTCATGCTCATGGAGTATGGGTAGCACGTCCAAGGTCACATGAACAAGACCTTATTGTGCTTTCCTGCAACAGATCCCTCCGCCCATATTTTCTCCCTGCCTTTTGTTTGTTGAAAAGCTGTAGCCTTCCAGGCATCCCCTGAGTCACAAAGGCCTGGCTCAAGAATTAATGATTGATGAACATTGGGGTACATGTGTCTTTTTGAATTATGGTTTTCTCAGAGTATATGCCCAGTAGTGAGATTGCTTGGTCATATGGTAGTTCTATTTTCAGTTTTTCAATGAACATCCATACTGTTCTCCATAGTGGCTGTACCAGTTTACATTCCCACCAACAGTGCAAGAGTGTTCCCTTTTGTCCACACCCTCTCCATCATTTATTGTTTGTAGATTTTTTGATGATGGCCATTCTGACCGGTGTGAGGTGATACCTCATTGTAGTTTTGATTTGCATTTCTCTAATAATTAGTGATGTTGGACATCTTTTCATGTGCTTCTTGGTCTGTCTTCTTTGGAGAAATGTCTATGCACTATTTACAATAGCCAGGACATGGAAGCAACCTAAATGTCCATTGACAGATGAATGGATAAAGAAGACATGGTACATATATACAATGGAATATTACTCAGCCATAAAAAGGAATGAAATTGAATCATTTTAGAGATGTGGATGGACCTAGAGTCTGTCATACAGAGTGAAGTAAGTCAGAAATAGAAAAAACAAATACAATATATTAACACATATATGTGGAATCTAGAAAAATGGTACACATGAACCTATTTGCAGGGCAGGAATAGAGACACAGGCGTAGAGAACAGAAGGGTGGACACAGTGGGAGAAGTGGAAGGTGGGATGAATTGGGAGATTAGGATTGACATATATACAGTACCATGTGTGAAAGATATAGCCAGTGGGACCCTGCTGTATAATAGCACAGGGAGCTCAGCTTGGTGGTCTGTGATAACCTAGATGGGTAGGATGGGGGGTGGGGTGGAAGGGAGGTCCAAAAGTGAGGGGATACATGTATACATATAGCTGATTCATTGCATTGTACAGCAGAAACTAACACAACATTGTAAAGTAATTATACTCCAATAAAAAAAAGAATTAATGATCAAAAAGATGTGAACAGGTAGTGACAAAAGTAGCAGTTGAACCAGGAGAACTGGTAACAATTTTAACAGTAAATCAGCCATGTGGCATTCACAGAATCTTTAGTTCCTCCCTGAAATACCTAGATAACAGTATCTGAAACATATTTCGTGAGTTTTGTAACAGATGCTAACACCCCCACCAAATGGAAGAAGTTAACTACTTGATGACCTTGATCTACTGGAGCCTGAGGATTGATAATGTTAACCCCTGTGACATTGCCCTCTTAACTCACCATCAGCCAATCAGAGAATTGTGCACAAGCTGATCACATACACCAGGACTCCCCTCCCTCACCTTGCCTTTAAAAATGTTCCCTGAAACTCATCTGGGAGTTTGAGTTTTTTGAGCATTTGCTGCCCCAGACTCCTTGTCTGGTGCTTTACAATAAATGCTGCACTTTCCTTCACTATAACCCAGTGTCAACCTTGGCTTTACTGTGCAGGGCAAACGGACCCAAGTTTGGTTGGGTAGCAAACTGAGGAAGCTTGAACTTAATTTCAAATTTGTCAAATATTAAAGCCCATGTTAGTTCTATTTACCACACAGTTTCCTTAAATAGCATCCCCTCCATGAATCATTTCCTAATGCCCTATGAGCAGTTGGTGATGCCAATATTCCTTCTGCTTCTATGCCTCATATATAACACTTATCTATCAATTACTTAGCATACAGGCACAGCATACTTTAGTAATTACCTCATCTGCATACCTTAACATGTATCAGAGGTAATTGTATTCATCATTCTGTATCTATGTCTTTTCTTGTTTTCCTCACTAAAGAATGAATACCTTGGGGGCAACCACTATATATATTTGTCTTCCTAGCATATAGTACAATTTGTTTCATACAGAAAGTACATAAGAAATATTTTTTGATTGAATGAATGTGTTATGATTAGGGGACGACTATGTTATGGGTAGGACAGCTTGAGAAAATAGGAAAGAATGTCTTAAATCTCAGAGAATAAATGCAGTCTGCTCCCACAACACTTGAGTTCAGAAATGTAGAAACTTTGGCAGGCTAAATTATTTTCCTACTTCTACATGGCATTATGTATTCTTATAGTGGATATAAATTATGCATTTTTTCCAAATGACAGGCAGGCTAGGTATATATCTTATTATATATAGATATTGCAAAATTAGCAACTAAATATGTTTTGATTTATTCACAAATTTTGATTCATTTTATTGACCCTATTGTACATTACAGAGTTCACTCCATATTTTACATGCATTATAAATTTAAAATATTGGAAATCCTCTAGATCTGCAAAGAGATCAAATTCATCTAAAAGAGCCATCTCTGTTTTCCATCCATTTGAAAAGATTGGTTAAGTGTGTTTCTCAGGCATAGCCAGACTTCTGGAAAGTGGAAATTGGTTCTTATTACATTCTCAGGCTTCATCTTATCTGGGAGTACAACTGATTATTTTTACTCAGGTGTTTCCCTTCAAGGTTTACTTGCTGCCCCCACTCTGATTTCTTAGGGACTTAACTATCTCCATAGCCTTTCTCATGCCATACTCTTCTCTTCTTTGCTGACTCTAATCTTGGTCTTTTCTCGGTTGATGATGTGTGTGTGTGCGTGTGTGTGTGTGTGTGTGTGTGTGTGTTTCATCTCTCTCCTCAACTTTAAAACAATTGAATCTGAAAATTCACGAAGTAGATGAAAAGTTGCCATCACCATTTTAGACTTGGGTCTTGGATATTTGTATGTGAGAAAAGATATTTTCCTTCCTCTCACTCACTGCAGAAGAAGAGAAGGACAAAGCTAATGCTTTTCCTATCCACCCGGTTATGCACTATTGAATTATGTCATTTCAGAGAACTTAAATTTCCAATGCTTACGTTTGTAATTATTTTTGGTTTTTTCAGCCATCTATATCTCTTAAATGAATGTACTCTATATCCTTACACATGATAACTTAAATTTCAAAGTTTTCAATTTTCTACTATTTTTAAAAGAGATGTTATCTTCATATAAAATTGCTTCTCTAAATGATTAAATTGATACAACCCTTGGCAGGAAATTAATCCTTAACTATACCTTCTGTAATTGTTAAGTGTTTGAGATCTTCCGTATAAAGAATATTACTCTGGGGCTTCCCTGGTGGCGCAGTGGTTAAGAATCTGCCTGCCAATGCAGGGGACACGGGTTCGTGCCCCGGTCTGGGAAGATCCCACATGCCGCGGAGCAACTAAGCCCGTGAGCCACAACTGCTGAGCCTGCGCGTCTGAAGCCTGTGCTCCGCAACGGGAGAGGCCGCGATGGCGAGAGGCCCGCGCACCGCGATGAAGAGTGGCCCCCGCTTGCCGCAACTAGAGAAAGCCCTCGCACAGAAACGAAGACCCAACACAGCCAAAAATAAATAAATACATTAAAAAAAAAAAAAAAAAAAAGAATATTACTCTGATAAATGTTATAAAATAAGGTCTTGTAGTTTACTTGAATTTTATTATGTAAATTTTATTATGTATATATGTAAACACACAAAAATAATCTGGCTTGGGCAAAACAAAACATTGCAGAATATGGAATATATTACTGTACTTGGAAGGAAGAGCCGTCTCCCTGAACATCCCTGAACTCCATTGCTATTGTCATCAGGGCTCCTACTACCCTCTCATGCTGGTATCAGTTGTTACTGGCTTATTGACTGCAAATCACCATTGAAGAGCCTTTGGAAAGACATGGCATTAGGCTTCTAAGTGATCTCAATAACATCAGTCCTCTTTGGTGTATAAAGCTTAATTCGTTTTTACAATTAAGATACTTTGGGAAATAGACAAACATTTCTTGTACATAAATGCATTTGCTATTTTACATGGATCTCCCATTATGGTAATTTTAAAAAATATTATACTACTGTGATATTTTAAAATGCTACCTATGTTTTCTCCTGATGAATATTAGCATAATAAAAAGCACAATTTGTTTTAAAGCTTACTTTTTTGAGGCAGTGAAAAAAGACTAGTAGAAATCATGGCGTGTTCTTAGGAGCTTAAATTCTGAGAGAAAGGGCTCTCAGAACTACTGACACACCCAGAGCACAGGTGCTCATGATCCAAAATAGTTAACAGTGAGGAACAATGATGTACCCACTATGATGATTAAAAAAAAAAAGAAATCCTCCTCCACATTATTGAAATAAAAATTAATTGTTTTTAAGTTAAAGTCTTCTAAGAAATGTTATTCAAATGAAACCAGAGAAAAACTTCTATGATTTATGCCAATACACCATTCTTTGTGTTTTATTTTTTTCTTAATTTTCCGTTTAGCCCTGTTGATTTTCCCGAAAGGTTAGGAAAAGATCAACTCTGTATACTTCACTTCTAATATAAAATATTCAGCCTAAACCCACAGAAAGTATGTATTTTGAATAAAAGAAAATAGATGCTATAGCATTTCTGCGGAAGAGTCCAGTTTAAACATTCTGCAGTATGCAAATGCCATCTCGTTTATGTGAATGTTTTACTCGAGTGGATGCTGCAGGGTTGGAGGCTTCTGCCTGTGATTTAGGTTGTAATTTTATTTGTGGAAATAAACCAATCGTGTACCTCCAATTGTCTTAGCGATGAGGTGATCAATAGCCCATTACTGGATAGAACAGAGGCTACAGGAAGTGCATTGAAGATTTTAATGCATGAATTATGCATGCGGTGCTCATTCTTTAGTCTCCGAACAGAATGACGGGGTTTGTGAAGTCGCCTCAGATAGTTTCTTGCATTAAGTGACTGCAGTGAAATGCTTAATATTTTCAGGCATAGAAGCAGCATTGACTCTAGCCAGCTGAATTTGGATGTAAATCCCACAGCTCCCAGCACAGAATGCTTTATTTGAACGTATTGCTATGTAGAGAGCCAGCTTTACTGTCATCTAACCTGCTCTCCCCAGAAGGTTGGCTGAAGGATGGGAGCGGCTGTGCCTGCCTCTGAGGTCACAGCTTGAAGTCCTTTTAACTTGCTTTCTGCTGCAAGAGAGAGACGTACTGTGGTGTAACTGTCGCTGCATTCCTTCAAATGGACAGTTTGCAATAAATACTATACCCAGAACGTCAGATAATTCAACATATGAGGTAAGTCCGAGATTTTTCTCTAGGTTAGTAAATTCCAAGGGAGAATGTGCCGAGTTAGGATAAGGGTGATGCAGTATTAGTAGGATTGACTCACACCTCAGTATTGCTATGCAGTGTCAGGGTTCTCAATTTTTATCTTAATTGAAAGCTGATTTTATTTTATATTTTTGACAAGTTGCCGTAAGGTATTTTATTTTGCACGCAAAAGCTTTTCAAGAATGTACCAGAGCTCAGATGTGTGTGTCTGATAGACAGAAACCTGCAAATTGGGGAGGGGCAGCGCTGAAAGTATGAGCTGAATCAAAAATTACCTCCCGTGGAGAAGTTTTAGCAGGGCTGTGGTATTCCTTTGGCTCATATTATTTCCTTAATGTCAATAATTTCAAATTATGGTAAAAAAATGTTGGTAAACACCAAAAATGCTCAATCCTTTCCCCAGAAGCAGAGGAAAGCACTGAGGTACTCAAACTCAAATACTGTGTTGCATACAAATGGAACAGATGGAATTAAAATAATTTGGACTAGCTTGTCCTTGAAGGAAGACCTTGTTGTCAGAAACAAAACAATTTGACTTCTACCTGTAGTGTTTTGGTTTTTTTTTCTCTCTTGTCCAGAATGCCTTACTCCAAAAAGAATGCATAGATGTAATATTTTGAAATTTATGCCCCCCCCCCAAAAGTTTTCTTTCTTTCTTGGTCTTTTAAAAATTAAGCTTATACAATTGCAGAACCCACTGTATAAAAGCCAAATAAAATTTACAAAAACTCTGCAAAACTGAAAAATATAGTTCTATCTACTACTATATTTGCCAGTCTTTGTGAATTAAAGCTGCTTGCTTAAATATCATGACAAATAATTAATAAATATGCAAATAATGTGCAGTATGATATAAATTCCTAAACCTTTCTTTAGGGTGGAAAAATAGCATTTAATAAACATTCAGCAAGAAACTCTAGATATAGTAAAAATTTTTAAGGATGCTTTTCAACAGTACATTTATACTATTAGTATATATATGTATACTAGTATATATATGTATACACATATGCATATATGTACACATATGCATACATACATATATACACTATAATATATAATTTATAAAACATAATATATAAGGATTATTATTAAAAAATAAAAATTAAAAAAGGAAATAGAGTAATGATAGTAAGACCACAGGAAAAATACCCTTCAAGCATTTCACAGTGCATTTCAGTTCTGCTACAGTGTTACTCTGTTACTTGGCTTTCCTGTCAACTGTCTGGTGGTGGTGTGGCACTGCGCTCCCAGCACTGTAGAATGTGTTTTATGAGGACACTCACACGTGGAGTGGAGTTTTTACTCAGGAAGGGGAAGAAAGGGAGGGTAGGTAACTGCCTATACGTCTTAAAGGTCTCCCGTTGCTGAGTCATGGTGTTCAGTTCTGCTTAAATGCCTCCTGGATGAGGTGGCCCCTTAACGGCTACTAAAATGGAATCTAAAAGACAATGAGAAAGAATGGGGGGAACAGAAACTTAAAGGTATTTACTACCTAATGACATACTAAATTCTGAATAATGAGTATAATGGCAGTGCTACTTGTTGGAGCTGGCTGAGGTGACAGTAGAAGAAAAGCCCCCATGGTGGGTGACAAGATCATAGCAGTAAAATTAATGGACCAAATTGGGGAGATTGTATAGACAAAGGGGTCTATGTAACATTGCACTTGTACTTACCTAAGCCTCTTTGTCTTTGTTCTAGTCTCAACCCTGGCCATTAATCAATCTCACTGAAATTACCTAATGGTTTTGATAAAGAATATTTCCCAGGTCATGTGAGGGGAATCTGGAATGAGATGTGCTCAGTTCCCAATTCCCCCATTAGTTGCAATTAATTTTTTATAGGTTATCAATTGGGAGAAAATAACAAGAGATTAATGAGAATATTTGAAAATCAACCACAATATATGAGGTGAAACACCAAAATGAGTTTAGATAATGATTATTATGGCAAAGTATAATAGTATTAAATTCAGTTGGAAAGGAAACTGAAGATATAAAAAGGGTATAATGGAAAGAAGGAAAATGGAACGAGAAACCTATATAGTAGTGAAATATCAAATGTAAAATTTTTGAAAGAAAAGTGAATTTAATTCATAGTTGATATATATTATTAATGCCTCTAAAATCAATTTATAAGAATTCTGAAATATTATGATTCACTAATATATGGTTTTGTAATTTATCTTAAAAATGAATTTTAAAGGTGACAGAGTGATAAATCAGTTGAGAAGACTATTTTAAACTGGTAAACAAGCAATTTTCTTATAGAGAATAAATATGTATATTAATAAGGGATGTTTTCACCTACATTATAATAAATCTAAGAAGAAAACTGTATCTCCATCTATCTATACTATATTCAGCATTAAATAAGATTATAGAAAAGTTATGAATCATTTATGGAAGATTGGAAGAGTAAAAGATGAGAGATGATATGCCCATTTTCCAAACCTAAAACACACATACGAATTGATCAAATCTGAATTTACATTTATATGACAAGGTAATCCCCTATAGGGTTCTTTAGTAAATAGTCCTGATGTGCTACAAGCTTTGTAAAATACACAGAAAACTTTTTCAAGTATGAATTTATAACAAAGAGTGATACCAAGAGATTTTGTATTCTTCTCTCTTACATTGGAGAAAATGAAAAAATTAGTTCCTCCTTAAAATATTTTCCCTAAGAAATTACAGTTTATGAAACATTTTCCCTTTATATATGCTCTTAGGAGTTGACACTGTTGAGTGTGTCATTTTAATAAAGCTTCATGCATGTTTCACCAATTTATTCCCTCTGATTATAAGTATACATTTTACCCAATTATTTATTGTTTCCTAATCACTTTAATATTACAAGACAACTCAGTGCAATGAAGAAGCATTTATTAAGGTCTTCTTGTGTGCTTTTTCTAGGTACTCACTGTAGATGCAAGAAAAAGATGAAGGGCTATGCTTTCAGTAGAACAAATAGTTCAAATGCAGGAAAAAAATTAGAGCATAGCATCAGGTCAAATACTTGGTTAAAAGTTTTAGTGTCACAGGAGAAAGGAGGAACCAAACTCAGAAATGTTAAATGGAGTCCGGGAGAAGAATGTGCATAGAGGGGTGGAAACAAAAATCAATATTATATATTCTGGCGTCAGGACTGAAATAGAGGAATTGTATAGGTTTAGATGAGAATAAACAAGGTGGGAGCAGGTTGTTAAGAACTTAACCACCAGAATAACTTGTTTAGACGTGGGTCTTATAGTTATTGGGTACTCACAGACATTATTTAATCACACTGGAGGCATTTAATGCTAAAGATATTTCTAATCTCTGAATCAGATGAATTCTCAACATTTCTCGTTAATGATTGTTAATCCTGAATTGAATATTGTATTAACTATATATTTTTTTCTGTATTCTAATGCTTTGCCTTGCTAACCCTGGAGGGACTGCACCTCCCAGGGTGAGCCAATCATGGGAGTTAGTAAACCACTGGCCCTCAAGTTCCCTTTTCAAATGTAAACCAACCAATCCAAAGCCCTGCCTTCAACCTTCTTATTAGAATTCTCACATCAAGACAACTAGGTACAGCCCCAATGCCCCAGAGCTCCTTAAAATAATTCAAACTGGCCAATCCTAAATCCACTTTTATCTTGCCTCCTTCCTGAGAAAACCATAATAAAGGCTCTTGCCCACAGTTGCCCTTTTCCCTCTGCCTCTTGACAAAACCTGCACCCTCATGCTTCCTTGTGTGTCCCCAGGCATGTCCCGCCTTCTCGGGATCTGTGAATATAAGCTATTTTTTTCAATGACAGTCATCACCAGATCTATTGGCCTTACCATACCTAGATAACAATAAAACATATTAAAATAAACATGAAAAACTTATCAACATCTTCTTTAATGTTAATTAACATCAATAGAAGTATTACATTCCTAGTATTTAAAATAAATCAGCCAAGTCTTTCTGAAATCATTACCTTTTTATTAAACTGCTATATTGTTAGCACAAGTTCATATGCCTGAAGCACAGTGAGGCCAAACAAACCGAAACGTCGGAGTTTGGAGCAGAGAAAGGGTAATTGCAGGGCCATGCCAGGAGATGGATGGCTCATGTCCCCAAAACCTCGAACTCCCCAAAGGGTTTTAGCAGAGCATTTTTAAAAGCCAGGTGAGGGAAGGGGATTGCAAGGTGTGTGATCAGCTAGTGCACAATTCTTTTGTTTGGCTGATGAATGAGGTAAGGGCTGTATCACAGGGGCTAACATTATCAATCCTCAGGCTCCAGTAGGCTTGGGGGCTATGTGCTTGTGGTCTTCAAACAGTTAATAGTTTCCATTTGGTAGGGGGTTTTCACAACTGTAACACAACTCAGGAAATGTGCATCAGATACTGTAATCTACATACTCCAGAGAGTAGCTAAAGCAGAGGATACAAGGGGAAGGCCTGTCCTGGAAGACCCCATAAGGGTCCTGCTCCGTTACAATATTATTTTGAATATAAAGGTAATTTCTAAGTGAACCTCCTGTAAACACAAGCTTAATTCTTTTCTAAGTTGTGGTTGATAGAGGAAGGGTATTACTCCAGAAATGTGAGTGGACAATTAGTTTTTAGTCTCATGACAGGGTACATAGGTCTAAAGTTTTAAATATTTTCCAGAGTCCACTTTAACTTGTAGTATGTTACATCTGCTACATGAAAATAAGCATCTACCTCATCAAACAACTAAATCAATGTCAAGGGAAAATGCCACCTTATGCTCCTTAAATATCAAATTCTGAAACTGTAATAATCAAATGCTAGTGTTGTTTATATAACCTCTTTGGCATCCAGTAGGCAACTATAACACACATCCTAAATAAAAAATATTTCTGCTACATTAAGCCTAAAAATTTGAATTGAACTGTCTTGAGAATGTGGTGTTCAAGAAAAGGTTGTTGGTAATCAGTGAATTGCAGAACTTTGGAACAATGACAAATGCACTTAACCACAGGACTAAGAAGAGTTGAGCCACACAGTAGTAGTGTGCAGAAGAAATGTATATGAAAAGACATTAGTGGTATCTTTCAGTAGTGCATGCTATTCCTTCAAAACATTATCATTAAAAGAAGCTGAGAAAAGTAAATGACTTTAAAGGGTAGAAGAATTAAAACATTAAATGCATGTTTGAGCGTTTTGGCTTTTAACTTCCCTATCTACTCCAAGATTGTGTGATTATAAGTAACTACTGCAATCACAATAGTCCTTTAAGAGATAAACTTCTGATAAAGAAATTCATGTAGATAATTGGAGACAATTTAGATTGGGAACAGGTTAGAAAAGACACTAGTCATGCTAGCAGATGGAAGGGCAGCAAGGTAGGTGGCTGGGAGAGAATCTGGAGGCGGAGCTGTGCCAGAAAGAACATAGGAATTTAAACAGATGGAAGATGATATAAAGTTGGCAACACGAGAAGCTGGGTGACAAACAGAAGAAATCTGTTGAAGAACTGAGTGAGCAGGAAACCAAGAGGTGAATTAGGCAGACTAGTGATAAACTAAGTAGGTCAGCATGAGGGCACCCAAGTTCCAGAATAAATAGGTAAGAATAGTGGAAAACTGCAATTTTTCCCTTTACTTGAACCTAGGAAATGACTTTTATTATAATTTTTAAAGTGCTTTGAAATCATGATGAACACTGATCTTCTACAGAGGAACAGTTTTAGTAGAAAATTCTGAGATGCTTACTACTGAGGAAATGTATTCTGTGAAATTATCATGAACATAACATTTATTTATTATTTACTAGTTTTGTGTTTCTCATAATTTGAGTCTGGCCCTGGCTTGGAGGATTTGGCTGGAAAATAATACTGAGAGGTTATACCTGTAGAGAATAAGAAGTTTAATCCTTACCAAAAGAGGATTTATCAGGCTGTGGAAAATCTGAACATAATATTATCCTTAGAAAAAATTTCTTATGTTGTCCTTGCCTGTTAAAAGTGATAGTAACTCTGTCTCAGTTAACATTAAGAAGATGATTACAAGTCCTTTTGCCTCATTTTTGTCTTCGGACTTATCTATCCTTAAATCAGTATATTCGTGGACAATTATCCATGCTTACAAACACTTGGTAAAATTATATAACATAGTTAAGTACTTTAAAATTTTTTTTGTCATTATAGACTAACATAAAAGTGCCGTATACAGTAACATTTGTATGAGAATCTTGGCATTATGGCTATCTTGATTGATCTTCAGATAGATACATGGGTTCTAAGTGCAAGAGACACTGTCATTTGCCACGTTTATAAATTTAGAATTAACTCCACTCTTTCCTTTTTTTCTCCAATCTAACCTATAAACTTATTTTTCTGATACATCAACTATATTTCTCAGGCCAATTTATTGCTATCTATTTTACTAGCCAAAGCACTTATACCACTGTGCCTAAAATGCTTATGTTTATTGCCAGCATAATTATTTCTAAAATATCTGCATTCCAATTAATCCCACACACAGAAGCAAAGATCATTTATCAACAGTTGTCTAGACTGTATGACTATTCTTTTTGAGTGATTCATTTAGTTGCAACTTCAATCCCTTGAATTAAACTTTTGAGCACAAAGCTAGTAGCAGTATCTTCCCAAGTTCCAAGTGCCCACTTTATGTGTGTGTGTATATGTGTGTGTATGTATGTGTGTGTGTGTGTGTGTGTGTATATACACACACAACTCTCCTGAACTGAAGAACCATATTTGGCAAATCTTGCACATATGCTAGCTACTGTGCCAGACTTTGGGGATACAAAAATGAGTACAACATGAACCTTTCCATTAAAGAGTTTATGTTCAGATGGAATAA
This sequence comes from Eschrichtius robustus, assembly GCF_028021215.1. NCBI lineage: Eukaryota > Metazoa > Chordata > Mammalia > Artiodactyla > Eschrichtiidae > Eschrichtius > Eschrichtius robustus. The sequence continues at coordinate 33,769,420 of NC_090836.1, forward strand.
ATAGATTTATATATACCAGATACTACGGTACAATCTAATTGATGGAATGCTGTTATATTCATATGTAATAGATATGTATATTACCCTACATGATTGTGAATCTGTTGAGGTCAGGGAACACACTAATTTATTACTTCAGCAAATTTTTATTAAGCTCCTTTTATGTGCATTGGCTATGCAAAGGGAATTATATTCCCTGTTTCCATGGACAGAATAGTCTGTTAAAAGAAGGAGAGAAAATAACTGAAAGCTCACTGGACAAAGCTAACACTTGTAAAGATAGAAGCAGGTACAGTAAGTGCATATTAATTGGGCTCTAGCTAAAATTAAGGGAGGGCATCAAAAATAACTTCCTGAATGAGGTAGTAAAAGGATACTTAAAATAGTTTAGAAATATTGGTATAATGATTTAGTCAGTGTATTATGAAATAAATGGTGTTGACTGTAAATTTCAGAGGTTTACACTAAAAAGAGAGAGGTAGTTAAAGTACAACTTGAAAGGAAAAAAGGTTTTGCTGAGATCATGCTTAAATGAATAATCTCATTTAATCCCCTCTAGGAGACTATGAGATCCTCGCTTTAAAGATGGGAAAATTGAGAGATAAAGGTTATACTGTTACTAAAACTCTAGGTTCAGGATTAGGAGATTAAAGTTTCTTTTCTATATCCCCATAATTTTACTAAATTTTCTTGGCACTCTGCAGGAATCTTCAAATGTCAATGCATGTATATAATCAATGACATTTTGAACCCCTATGTTCATAAGTTTGTTCATCTTCCTTTCATTTTAACTAAAATGGGCATAATGGAGGCAGTGCAAAATTGAAAATTAATTTTTATTATGATTTACTAGAAGAAAGTCAAGTTTAATTTGAAAAAGAAACTATCCATAAGCATAATCTAAGTTCAAAAATGGTCACTTTGCTCAAGTATGGAAAATCTGACTAGTGGATAAGGAACAAAATGGCACTTGAAGAAATACATAAATTTTACAAGATGTCCAATACATGTACCCAGCTTATTGCAGAGTAGTCTGATGAATAATATTTTTAATAAATTTATATTAATTAGTTCATTATTAGTTCCTCTAAAATATGAATTAATGATGAGTAATTTTAAAATTCTTTTGTTGGGGGAAATGCTTTTAGAACCCTTTTCTTCTTCTTAACTCCTTCAGGAGAAAAAATGATATTAACCAGGGGAGTCTTCTGTATTTGATTGAAGAATAGAAAGGGTGCCTGCATTCCCAGTGTTTAGCACAGTGCCATGAACATAGTAGATGTTCAATAAATCTGTGTTGAATGAATGTTCACATGAATTAATGTTATCACATTTTATTAATTATAAGACACTACTGTTTAAGTCACACTATCAAATGAATAGACTTTGGGGATAATATTCTTTATGTTAATTATACATATCAAATGCAAGATGAATCCTGTAGTAGAAGATTTTTTTCTCTTTTTTCTTTTTTTTTATTGAAGTATAGTTGATTTACAATATTACACGAGTTTCAGTTGTACTACATAGTGATATTTTTATAGATTATACTTCATTTAAAGTTATTATAGGGCTTCCCTGGTGGCGCAGTGGTTGAGAATCTGCCTGCCAATGCAGGGGACACGGGTTCGAGCCCTGGTCTGGGAAGATCCCACATGCTGTGGAGCAACTAGGCCCGTGAGCCACAATTACTGAGCCTGCGCATCTGGAGCCTGTGCTCCACAACAAGAAAGGCCGCGATAGTGAGAGGCCCGCGCACCGTGATGAAGAGTGGCCCCCCACTTGCTGCAACTGTAGGAAACCCTTGCACAGAAACGAAGACCCAACACAGCCATAAATAAATAAATAAATTAATTAAATTAAAAAAAAAAAGTTATTATAAAATAATGGCAAAAATCTATCTTGAACTAGCTTAAGCAAAAGGGGAGATTTATTGGAAGGATATCGTGTCATGTGACTCAAGGCTGTACAAGCAAATGTTGGGAAGGATGGGTTGTGATGTAGCTGGACCTAAAGTATACCTGTACCTGGATATCTGATTGTCATGTCAAAAGTGTCAACTTCTCTATGAGTGTGGTTTTCAATCTCAGTGAAGATCAACTTTGATATATGCCTTAGGGAACATGCCTCGCTACCAAGATTTAGATATCTCTCTATCTTGTAACCCCTTCTTTCCCACCTCCACCACCACACCCACCAATAGGTGAGTGTATTTTGTGACAGTTTTTACAAAGACTATGTTGAAATTGGCGAGTTCAGGTGATTAGAATGAACAAAGTGTTTTGTTTTGTTGTTTTTTTTACATTATTGATTAGAATATTAATGCAAAAATATTTGGTGCTTTAAAACTTGAACAAATATTCTGTCCATCAAAAGTGCCGTGGCTATTTTAATTAAAGATAAATTATGGCTTATGCAGAAGTTATGTCAATAGCAGAGATGAAAGTAATAAAAAATATTTTAAATTATTTTTAATGATGTTCAACATATTTTCAGACACCATGGGAACAATTGTTCTGTTTATGTCCATATCTCCAGCATTTAGCACATTGTCTGATATATTGTAAACAGTTGGTAAATATTTGTCACTAATATATTGATAATAAGGTCTTCTTCATTCACATAATTAATTCATAATAGTAATAGTGAAATGGACTACACTGAGGCAGTAGGAATGTTAAGAAAGTATTTAAAATATCAGTGTGTGTATTCCAAGTTGTGACCTATTCACAGCTAAATGACAAATTATATAAAACAAATATTTAGATGTAAGTGACCTGCAAGATAAGTAGAGATCCAAGCCAAAAAGAATGTGTCTTGTTGAGTCTGGATTTGTATCATTTATTAAAGATGACTTGAAATTGTACATTGGTTCTTTGGAACTTACTCAAGATGTTAAATACATAGAAAATTCTTGAGGGGAGTAGAACTAAGCAGAAATAATAATAAAGATACTGAGAGAAGTGGTTATTTGTGCCAGAATACTCAGCTAGAAGAGAGAAAACATGGCCAATTGTTTACATAGATATATTTGGATAAGACCTTTACAGAAGAGGATGAATACCAAATACTGTTGATTTTTTTAATAAATGATATACTTTAATCATTTTTGTAGCAAAAAAGAAAATTCTTTGGCACAGTGGTTATTTTGAAGTTATTAACTGCAAAAAAAAAATCTAATCTAATAATTTTCTGTCTCTTTTTTATTGCAGTAGGATATAGCCCTCGCCTATGCAAATGTTAATGCTTTTAGGTGAAGCCCTCCTTTTATTTAAATGGAACTTAAATAGATGCTTCATGCAGTAATGAAGAAAATATTTTTGGTAATCCAAGATGAAGATTATTTAGAATTTGTCTGTCTAGTCCCTCATCAAGGATAAAATGAAATTTTAGAGTTAGAATGTGTCAAATGAAATTGTGACTAATCCTTAATTTTTACATGTGGAAACTAAGTTTCTAATGATTGAGAGTTACAATTTAAGACCTTCTATTTAGACATACCTACATATAGAAAAACAAGTTTCAAAGCATACATGGTTAAAAAGTCAATAATAACATAAAAATTGCAGTAATTTTTTCCCTTAACTGTAGAATTCTTGTTCAGATGTAATGTTCTTCATGTAATTAATTTCTTAGCTTAATGAAAAATGTTTTTTGGTTTTTTTATTTTTTGAATTAATTTATTTTGAATTTTTGAATTTTATTTTATTTATTTTTATACAGCAGGTTCTTATTAGTTATCTCTTTTATACATATTAGTGTATACATGTCAATCCCAATCTCCCAATTCATCCCCCCCACCCCCCACTGCTTTCCCACCTTGGTGTCCATACGTTTGTTCTCTACATCTGTGTCTCTATTTCTGCCTTGCAAACTGGTTCATCTGTACCATTTTTCTAGATTCCACATATATGTGTTAACATACGATATTTGTTTTTCTCTTTATGACTCACTTCATTCTGTATGACAGTCTCCAGGTTCATCTGAAAAATATTTTTAATGAATTGCTTTTGCTTCTCTAAATTATCTATCTCAAGAATCATTCTTAAGAAAAGAAATTTTAAATGAAAGAAAATTATTTCTCTGTGATTCAGAACATGTATAATTCTTAGATCTTAACCACAGAACTATAATGCTCATTCATGAACATTGATTAGGAAATGGGCACCCCTTGAGACATGTTCAGTATCAATATAAATTTAATTCTTCTTTAAAAGAGCTGGTCATGTGTCAATCGATGTGCTGAAAATAAATGCTTTGGTTATATGACTTAAAAACAGAATTTTCAGTAGCTTATAACTTAGGAAGAAACAGGAGTAAATGTGTTAAAGCTAAAATGGAGGTCATATGAATTTCTATTGCTCATATGGAAGATTGATTAGGATTAAATTGGCCCAGCAAAGTGTAGATATTCAATAGATACTAAATGCAGAAAAACGATGATCATAGTGCCTAGCAACTGCTAAAATAGGGAGAATGAAGAACACACATTTGTTAATTGCCTGTAGATGTTACTAACTGTTTCACAGCAGAATTACTGTTTATTGTGTTTTGTTGACAGAATAAAGCATAGTTTAAAGAGGGAAATTGGTACACCAACATTTATTCATTTTTCACTTTGTGCTAGGCATTGTGATAAGTGTTTTGCATATTTATTAAAATGTTATCACTAGAGTAACAATAAATATTTAAAATGTGTTAATAAAACCCAATATTTTAATTTTGTATAAGAAATGATATTTTTGTCATATATGTGTCAAATATAGGTGATTAGTTATTTAAAAATAATTTAGTATTAAGTCTTTATTTATGCAATACATAACTGCATATGAGACAAATTACAAAGAAATATAGCCTCCTATTTATTTATTATTTTGGTAAGAATAGAGCGATTAAGTTTGAGCTCTAAAGAAACATATCAAAATGCATTTGAGTAGAGTGGAAATCAAATATTCCACATAGGCAGTAAAAATAATTATACACAGATTGAGTTAATTGGGGAACCTAAATCATGTGTTAATTTTAGAGCCTGGTCTAAATAAAATGAATTCAGCAGACAAATCAATGGGAAAGATCCAGTTTATTGACGATAGAAGAAATTACTTTAGCAATGCACTGTAGTGGAAGTTAGAAAAACATATTGAGATTTGATAATTGATATAAAAAGAAGAGAGCAAATCTACCAGTAGTTGGAAAAAAAAAAAGAAGTTGGAAAGGATTGGGGGTGAGAGTGTTAACAACTCAAATGCTTCCATTAAGTTTCCGTAAAGACTTAAGTATCCACTTCCTTTCTTCCTATGGATCATCATCATCCCATAGAGCAGTTTTTCATTTTCAATATTTCTAACAAAGTAATTCAAATCAGCCGAAGCTTTCTTTTTTGTTTTCTACTTGCATATTTCAGAATGAAAATTGAATTTACTAGTGGTTGCTCCTTCTTTCAATCTGTGTCACTTTCAAACATTGTGCGACCTACTTATGCTAACTAAAAATGTGAACTAAAAATTATTTGAATTTTATTGTTTGCAAAGATCTTAGGAAAAGCTTGAAAAATAGTGAGTTAATAATGTGACTAACAACTAGAATTATATCTTACTATTTATGCCACAGACACATTCCTAAATAGGGAGCAGTAGAGTTAAAACTTGAAGGAGTGAGTTGTTCCTCCAGAGCTTCTAAACTTCTAAACTATACACATATATTGTCATAGGAGAAGAAAGCTTTATGCCTGCATAGAATGAACTCTCACAGCTGCAATTTGACACCAGAATTAAGATAAGAATATGTATATGAAGAATGCATCTGATTTTTTCTTTTAAATTATTTTTTTTCCCAATGACATTTCTATAACATCAAAATTTTTCTTAGTGTTCAATGTTAGGAATTTTTTTTTTTTTTTGCATTGTCAGCTAGGCAGATTTTAGCTAAATATTCCATTCAATTAATACGTAATGTGCCCTAAGCTAGGTTACATGATTTCCTTCATACTGGGATCTCATTCTTCTATCACTGTGTTAAAAGCTTCATTTACTATGTAAGCTGTAACAGATTCCTTTTGGAAGCATTAGTGAATATATAATGAACAAATAAATATGTGAACAATTCATGAGAGTTAGCATCTAGACCTCATTGGTTTTGATTGAGTCAAGAGATTAAAGTGTTACTTTGGAATTTATGAACAACACTAATCTGACCACATATAGTTCTCTTTAAAAGAGATAAAATGTAATAAAATGAAGAAAGAATACTTCAAAGATGCTTTTCTGATTAATTATAACTTTTTTTCAGGGCTTTTGCTGGATGTGTTTCATATGTCTGGCAGCCAGTATAGTCTTTAGGGCTTCTCAAAGATGAAACTCCTACTTAAGTTGTGCAGTACTGAATTATATATCATGGCTTTGTAGTACAGACAGAATCTAGAGCATCTGGAAAAGAAAAAAAAGGCAGTAGGAACTGGTTATAAAGGAGAAAAATCATTTCTTTCTCTATGAATTGACCTCTCAGACAAAATAATCAAATGTAATATAAGACTATAATATGATAACATTTGTGATAGATCCATATAACTAAGCAATAGATAATGAAGTATCAAAAGAAAACATCTCTGTGCGGTTAAAAGTATCAATAAATACGAATGTGGTAGTATCATCAAACTACTGGACTGATTAAGAACCAGAAAACCTGAATGTATTCCCTTGGAAATTTTAGACAAATAACTTAATCCCTCTAAGCTTCAGGTTACTAATCTTAAAATGTGAATTAGTAATATTGGCCTCACCAATTCTCAGACTGCTTGTGAAGTACACATAAAAATTTCATGGAATTGTTAATAATTTGTACACCTCTAAAAGAAAAGGTATAAAAACCAAAAAAGTAAACTTAACATTAATAGCAGCAATAAAACTTATACTCTTGGTAAAGAAGGATAATTTAATATCATCATTACATATATTTAAATGTTCATATATATATATATATATATATATATATATATATATATATATAGTCTCACTCAGGGAAAGTAAAACATGAACAAATGCAAAATTTACATTAATAATTGACCCCCAAAACAAGTGTATTGTAGGTTGGAAATCATAGTCAATTTTTGAACCATTTCCGGCAAAACTGACTCACAGTTATGCTCCAATCCAGTCTATCCATCTATCCTCTTGTCCTCCTTATCCTCACAAATACTAATAAGAGCGCTTGGTTGGGATTTACAAGGGGAAACAGAGATAACACCTTTGTAAATATTTTTGTAATAATTATTAATACCTAATAGTGATTTGTATTATTAAAATAAAGATTTTCAAACAATTTCTCAGCCATGTCAGGTACAACCAAAGCAAAACAAACTCAAATTAGGAAGACCCTCTCTATTTTTTCTGCTGTGAGACATAGAGTACTATCCTAGTGGGAAATGTATAGATGAATTAGTAAAGAATCAATCAATCAACCAATCAACTCTTTAGAGGATATTAAAGTTGTCTATTTGTTGATGCTTACAACTTTAGCATTATAAGTGCTGCTTGTTGATTTCTATTTAAATTAAATTGTGTTTTATACAAAGGCACCTCACAATTTGCACATTTTTTCTTAACATTCTTACTATGGATATTCCTTACTATGGATACTATACTGTTCATTATGAAATCAACTCACAACAAATCTAATTGTTCATTTCATATTTTTAAAAGACTGTCAGCTTAAAGTTTTTGAGAACTTGGCCAGAATTATTTTTTCTCTCGATTTTTCAGATAAGAGTCTGAATTGATTCAATACTTTTCAAATGTTGCATTAGCTGCAATCCAAAGTCCTGCAGGGCTCCCCAGAAGGAGTGTGGCAAAAGGAGTGAATAGTAACTAAAAGCTCTGCTTTTTTATGTGTCATAAAACAGAATGGAATTGTTAAAGCCTCCAATCTATTCCTTGATTATGCATTGTATTTTAGAAGAAGCTTTCACAAATGCAGACACACAGTCTGAATCTATTATTGTTCCTTTTCAGCTGACATAATCAAAGTTATCCAAAGTGATGATATCAAAATATGAGCTTGTCTGGAGTAAGTTGCTTGTCTAGATAAATAAGATAGATAGTTTTTGTATTCTTCAACTGTCTATGAGATTATACTTTGTTCAGATATACACCAATTGACTTGAAAGTATTTTTTTATAGGAGTAAAGTATTTGTTAATGGGAGTTGTGGATGAGGCTATTTATTCATCTTTGCATTATTACTGCACTAAACTAAAACCGATTACAAATTATCCAGTCTCCTATTTTATTATTTTTCATTTTTAGCTTTAAAATACCCCCCTTTTTGGCATAAGGATGATAAATCGAACTCAGTGTTAATGGTTATGTCCATTTAGTTGCCTTCAACAAGGACATCTAGACCATTCATCTAGACATCATTCATCTAGGTCACTTTCAGGCTGTAGGACATAAAAGGGAAATATTCCAATTGGGATTCTGTTTGGGATTGTATTTATCATACAGTGAAATTTTGATTTTCTACAAAGTCATTTCCAAAGGCTTTGCATAGACTGCTCCTCAAAAAACTAAAAACAGAACTACTATGTTTTCCAGCAATTCCACTCCTGTGTATATATCTAGAAAAAACAAAAAACACTAATTTGAAATGATAGTGCACCCCAATATTCATAGCAGCACTATTTACAACAGCCAAGATACGGAAGCAACCCAAGTGTCCATCAACAGATGGATGGATAAAGATGTGGTATGTATATATATATATATATATATATATATATATATATACACATACATACACACACATATACATAAAATGGAATATTACTCAGCCTTAAAAAAGAGTGAAATTCTGCCATTTGCAGCAATGTGGATGAACCTAGAGAATATTATGCTTAGTGAAATAAATCAGAGAAAGACAAATACTGTATGATATCACTCATATGTGGAATCTAAAAAATAAACCAAATGAATGTATATAGCAAAACAGACTCACAGCTATAAAAATCAAAGTAGTTTTTACTAGTTGGGAGAGCAAAGGCGGGAGGAGCAAGATACGGGTATGGGATTAAGAGATACAAACTATTATGTATAAAATAGATAAGCAAGAAGGATGTATGTATACAAGCACAGGGAATCATAGCCATTATTTTGTAATAACTTTCAATGGAGTGTAATCTGTAAAAATTCTGAATCACTATGCTGTAACACCTGGAAATAATATAATATTGCAAATGAACTATACTTCAATAAAAAAATAGACTTCTAGTACTGGTGGAAACTGGAGCTCTTCAGATCAAGCTCTTAGTGAAAGGTATTGACAGAGCTCCCATGTACCTGGAGTATCAATGAATACTTATGCAAAAACAAGGCTTAGAAATAGAGGTGACTCGGTCTTTAATTTGCATGTATTCTTTTCACTATTCTCTTTCCTTCTTATGCTCTTTGCTTTTCCAGTGCATTAGGGATGAAAGCCCTAAGTAAAAAACATCTTTTATATATATATATATATATATACACACACACACACACACACACACACACGTGCAGTGCCTGTGTGCGTGCATTTGCATGCATGTGTGTATGCTTTAAATCATATTTCACAAAAGAGTAGATACTCATGTGAAATAACCAGTCAAAAAGGAAGTTCCATCAACATTTTGGGAGCCCCCTGGGACATCTGACTTTTAACCTTTCACATCTTAGGCTCTCTGAGCTTAATCTTGCTACAGAGCTACATGCTCATTTTCGTTAAATCAAGCTTTAGTTTGTAAAGTTGTTATATATATATCTTATCCTCTCATAATAATTCCTCAGCTATTCCTAAGATTGGTGTGAAAGATATCTTTTTTACCATTTCATAGATGAGGAAACAGATTCAGAGAAGTTGGCTTCATAAACGTCATGAGACCGAGCAGCAACAATTATTTTTAATCTAGGCCAGCTCTGCCTGGGATCACTGCTCTTTCTGTACATGGTATGATTGTGGCTTGGCTTCCAAGCTTTTTATCAGATTTATTAGATTTCACTTTATTTATCCAAAAATGTTTATTAATATTTATGAAGCACATGTGTTTTTTTTTAGCATGATGTTTTCTTCAATTCTTAATGGCATGTTTCCCCCATTTTAATGCTATTAAAATTAAGATGTCACAAAAATTGTCACAATGACATTTTTACAGAATCTGAAATTAAATTGCTAAAACAAATGATGTGAAAGATCTGAGAAGGCAGTTTTTTGTGTCCCTATGCTTAGGAACATACATAATATGTCTTTGATTCTCCTCTCCCTGCTTTTGCTTAAAATCTTTATATGAAGATTCAAATGCTATTTCATTATTTCTGTTCTTATAATTCCCCCAAACCACTGTCAAATCTTACTTTATTAATTTTCATAATCTTCTAAACTTGTTTTTCTAAGTTACTTGATTTCCTCCTGAGAAGGTAATTCTCATTGTATAGTTTTCTTTTCTGAGAGAATTTGATCTAATATCTCAGTTTTTCAGTGATTTCACTGAATAGTTACTGAAGTTTTTCAATAACAGCTTGATTTATTGGAGTCTCTTTTCTCCATTGTGTTATTTTGTTTTGTTTTGAATTTTATTTTATTTATTTTTTTATACAACAGGTTCTTATTAGTTATCCATTTTATAAATATTAGTGTATATATGTCAATCCCAATCTCCCAACTCATCACACCATCACTCCCCCCCACTTTCCCCCATTGGTGTCCATACATTTGTTCTCTACATCTGTGTCTCAATTTCTGCCCTGCAAATCTGGTTCATCTGTAGCATTTTTCCATGTTCCACATATATATGTTAATATACAATATTTGTTTTTCTCTTTCTGACTTAATTCACTCTGTATGACAGTCTCTAGATCCATCCATGTCTCTACAAATGACCCAGTTTTGTTCCTTTTTATGGCTGAGTAATAATCCATTGTATACATGTACCGCATCTTCTTTATCCATTTGTCTGTCGATGGGCATTTAGGTTGCTTCCATGACCTGGTTATTGTAAAAAGTGCTGCAGTGAACATTGGGGTGCATGTGTCTTTTTGAATTATGGTTTTCTCAGGGTATATGCCCAGTAGTGGGATTGCTGGGTCATATGGTAATTCTATTTTTAGTTTGTTAAGGAACCTCCATACTGTTCTCCATAGTGGCTCTATCAATTTACATTCCCACTAACAGGGCAAGAGGGTTCCCTATTCTCCACACCCTCTTCAGCATTTAATGTTTGTAGATTTTCTGATGATGCCCATTCTAACTGGTGTGAGGTGATACCTCATTGTAGTTTTGATTGGCATTTCTCTATTAGTGATGTTGAGAGGCTTTTCATGTGCCTCTTGGCAATCTGGATGTCTTCTTTGGAGAAATGTCTATTTAGGTCTTCTGCCCATTTTTGGATTGGGTTGTTTGCTCTTTTAATATTGAGCTGCATGAGCTGTTTATATATTTTGGAGATTAATCCTTTGTCCAATGATTCATTTGCAAATATTTTCTCCCATTCTGAGGGTTGTCTTTTCATCTTGTTTATGGTTTCCTTTGCTGTGAAAAAGCTTTTAAGTTTCATTAGGTCCCATTTGTTTATTTTTGTTTTTATTTCCATTACTCTAGGAGGTGTATCAAAAAAGATCTTGCTGTGATTCATGTCCAAGGGTGTTCTTCCTATGTTTTGTTCTAAGAATTTTATAGTGTCCGGTCTAACATTTACGTCTCTAATCCATTTTGAGTTTATTTTTGTGTCTGGTGTTAAGGAGTGTTCTAATTTCATTCTTTTACATGTAGCCGTCCAGTTTTCCCAGCACCACTTATTGAAGAGACTGTCTTTTCTCCATTGTATATCCTTGCCTCCTTTGTCATAGATTAGTTGACCATAGGTGGGTGTGTTTATCTCTGGGCTTTCTATCCTGTTCCATTGACCTATATTTCTGTTTTTGTGCCAGTATACCATATTGCCTTGATTACTGTAGCTTTATAGTATAGTCTGAAGTCAGGGAGTCTGATTCCTCCAGCTCTGTTTTTTTCCCTCAAGACCGCTTTAGCTATTCAGGGTCTTTTGTGTCTCCACACAAATTTTAAGATTTTTTGTTTTAGTCCTGTAAAAAACGCCATTGGTAATTTGATAGGGATTGCACTGAATCTGTAGATTGCTTTGGGTAGTATAGTCATTTTCACAATATTGATTCTTCCAATCCAAGAACATGGTATATCTCTCCATCTGTTTGTATCATCTTTAGTTTCTTTCATCAGTGTCTTATAGTTTTCTGTATAAAGGTCTTTTTTCTCCCTAGGTAGGTTTATTGCTAGGTATTTTATTCTTTTTGTTGCAATGGTAAGTGGGACCGTTTCCTTAATTTCTCTTTCAGATTCTTCATCATTAGTGTAAAGGAATACAAGAGATTTCTGTGCATTGTTTTTGTATCCCGCAACTTTACCAAATTCATTGATTAGCTCTCGTAGTTTTCTGGTGGCATTTTTAGGATTCTCTATGTATACTATCATGTCATCTGCAAAGAGTGACAGTTTTACTTCTTTTCCAATTTGTATTCCTTTTATTTCTTTTTTTCTCTGATTGCCGTGGCTAAGACTTCCTAAACTATGTTTTATATTAGTGGTGAGAGTGGACATCCTGGTCTTGTTCCTGATCTTAAAGGAAATGCTTTCAATATTTCACCATTGAGAATGATGTTTGCTGTGTGTTTGTTATATATGGCCTTTATTATGTTGAGGTTGGTTCCCTCTATGCTCACTCTCTGGAGAGTTTTTATCATAAATCAGTGTTGAATTTTGTCGAAACCTTTTTCTGCATCTATTGAGATGATCATAGGTTTTTCTTCTTCAATTTGTTAATATGGTGTATCACATTGATTGATTTGTGTGTATTGAAGAATCCTTGCATCACGGGGATAAATCCCACTTGATCATGGTGTATGATCCTCTTAATGTGCTGTTGGATTCTGTTTGCTAGTATTTTGTTGAGGATTTTTGCATCTAGATTCATCAGTGATATTGGTCTGTAATTTTATTTTTTTGTAGTATCTTTGCCTGGTTTTGGTATCAGGGTGATGGTGGCCTCATAGAATGAGTTTGGGAGTGTTCCTTGCTCTGCAATTTTTTGGAAGAGTTTGAGAAGGATGGGTGTTAGCTCTTCTCTAAATGTTTGATAGAATTCATCTGTCAAGCCATCTGGTCCTGGACTTTTGTTTGTTGGAAGATTTTTAATCACAGTTTCAATTTCATTACTTGTGATTGGTCTGTTCATATTTTCTCTTTCTTTCTGGCTCAGTCTTGGCAGGTTATATCTTTCTAAGAATTTGTCCATTTCTTCCAGGTTGTCCATTTTATTGGCATAGAGTTGCTTGTAGTAGTCTCTTAGGATGCTTTGTATTTCTGTGGTGTCTGTTGTAACTTCTCCTTTTTCATTTCTAAGTTTATTTATTTGAGTCCTCTCCCTCTTTTTCTTGATTAGTCTGGCTAATGGTTTATCAATTTTGTTTATCTTCTCAAAGAACCAGCTTTTAGTTTTATTGATCTTTGCTATTGTTTTCTTTGTTTCTATTTCATTTATTTCTGCTCTGATCTTTATGATTTCTTTCTTTGTATTAACTTTGGGTTTTGTTTGTTCTTCTTTCTCTACTTTCTTTAGGTGTAAGGTTAGATTGTTTATTTGAGATGTTTGTTGTTTCTTGAGGTAGGATTGTATTGCTATAAACTTCCCTCTTAGAACTGCTTTTGCTGCATCCCATAGGTTTTGGATCATCGTGTTTTCATTGTAATTTTTCTGCAGGTATATTTTATTTTCCTCTTTGATTTCTTCAGTGATCTCTTGGTTATTTAGTAAGGTATTGTTTAGTCTCCATGTGTTTGTGTTTTTTAGGTTTTTTTCCCTGTAATTCACTTCTAATCTCATAACGTTGTGGTCAGAAAAGATGCTTGCTATGATTTCAATTTTCTTAAATTTACTGAGGCTTGATTTGTGACCCAAGATGTGGTCTATCCTGGAGAATGTTCTGTGTGCACTTGAGAAGAAAGTGTAATCTGCTGTTTTTGGATGGAATGTCCTATGAATATCAATTAAATCTCTCTGGTCTATTGTGTCATTTAAAGCTTCTGTTTCCTTATTTATTTTCATTTTGGATGATCTGTCCATTGGTGTAAGTGAGGTGTTAAAGTCCCCCACTATTATTGTGCTACTGTCGATTTCCTCTTTTATAGCTGTTAGCAGTTGCCTTATGTATTGAGGTGCTCCTATGTTGGGTGCATATATATTTATAATTGTTATTTCTTCTTTTTGGATTGATCCCTTGATCATTATGTAGTGCCCTTCCTTGTCTCTTGTAACATTCTTTATTTTAAAGCTTATTATATCTTATATGAGTGTCACTACTCCAGCTTTCTTTCCATTTCCATTTGCATGGAATATCTCTTTCCATCCCCTCACTTTCAGTCTGTATGTGTCCCTAGGTCTGAAGTGGGTCTCTTGTAGACAGCATTTATATGGGTCTTGTTTTTGTATCCATTCAGCAAGCCTGTGTCTTTTGGTTGGAGCATTTAATCCATTCATGTTTAAGGTAATTATCAATATGTATGTTCTTATTACCATTTTCTTAACTGTTTTGGATTTGTTTTTGTAGGTCCTTTTCTCCTCTTGTGTTTCCCACCTAGAGAAGTTCCTTTAGCATTTGTTGTAGATCTGGGTTGGTGGTGCTTAGTTCATTTAGCTTTTGCTTGTCTGTAAAGCTTTTGATTTCTCCATCGAATCTGAATGAGATCCTTGCTGGGTAGCATAATCTTGGTTGTAGGTTGTTCCGTTTCATCACTTTAATTATGTCATGCCACTCCCTTCTGGCTTGTAGAGTTTCTGCTGAGAAATCAGCTGTTAACCTTATGGGAGTTCCCTTGTATTTTATTTGTCATTTTTCCCTTGCTTCTTTCAATTATTTTTCTTTGTCTTTAATTTTTGCCAATTTGATTACTATGTGTCTCGGCGTGTTTCTCCTTGGGTTTATCCTGCCTGCGACTCTGCCCTTCCTGGACTTGGGTAGCTAATTCCTTTCCCATGTTAGGGAAGTTTTCAACTGTAATCTCTTCAAACATTTTCTCGGGTCCTTTCTCTCTCTCTTCTCCTTCTGGGACCTCTATAATTCAAATGTTGCTGTGTTTAATGTTGTCCCAGAGGTCTCTTAGGCTGTCTTCATTTCTTTTCATTCTGTTTTCTTTAGTGTGTTCTGCAGCAGTGAATTCCACCATTCTGTCTTCCAGGTCACTTATCTGTTCTTCTGCCTCAGTTATTCTGCTATTGATTCCTTCTAGTGTGTTTTTCATTTCAGTTATTGTATTGTTCATCCCTGTTTGTTTGTTCTTTAATTCTTCTAGGTGTTTTTTCTTTAATTCTTCTAGATCTTTGCTAAACATGTCTTCCATCTTCTCCATCTTTGCCTCCATTCTTTTCCCGAGGTCCTGGATCATCTTCACTATCATTATTCTGAATTCCTTTTCTGGAAAGTTGCCTATCTCCACTTCATGTAGTTGTTTTCCTGTGGTTTTATCTTGTTCCTTCATCTGGTACATAGCCCTCTGCCTTTTCATCTTGTCTATTTTTCTGTGAATGTGGTTTTTGTTCCACAGGATGCAGGATTGTAGTTTTTCTGCTTCTGCTGTCTGCCCTCTGGTGGATGAAGTTATCCAAGAGGTTTGTGCAAGTTTCCTGATGGGAGGGACTGGTGGTGGATAGAGCTTACTGTTGCTCTGGTGGGCCCAGCTCAGTAAAACTTTAATCTGCTTGTCTGCTGATGGGTTGGGCTGAGTCCCCTCCCTTTTGGTTTTTTGGCCTGAGGCGACCCAACACTGGAGCCTACCTTGGCTCCTTGGTGGGGCTATTGGCAGACTCTGGGTGGGCTCACGCCAAGGAGTACTTCCCAGAACTTCTGCTGTCAGTGTTCTTTTCCTCACGGTGAGACAGAGCCGCCCGCTGCCTCTGCAGGAGACCCTCCAAAACTAGCAGGTAGGTCTGTTTCAGTCTCCCCTGGCCTCACTGCTCCTTCCCCTGGGTCCCTATGTGCACACTACTTTGTGTGTGCCCTCCAAGAGTGGAGTCTCTGTTTCCTCCTGTCTCTGTTTCCCTCTGACTCCTGTCAGAGTCCTGCAATCAAATCTCGCTAGCCTTCAAAGTCTGATTCTCTAGGAATTCCTCCTCCCGTTGCTGGACCCCCAGGTTGGGAAGCCTGACGTGGGGCTCAGAACCTTCACTCCAGTGGGTGTACTTTTGTGGTATAAGTGTTCTCCAGTTTGAGTCACCCACCCAGCAGTTATGGGATTTGATTTTATTGTGTTTGCACCCCTCATACTGTCTCATTGTGGCTTCTCCTTTGTCTTTGGATGTGGGGTATCTTTTTTGGTGAGTTCCAGTGTCTTCCTGTCGATTATTGCTCAGCAGTTAGTTGTGATTCCGTTGCTCTCACAAGAGGGAGTGAGAGCACCTCCTTCTACTCCACCATCTTGAACCAGTCTCCTCCATTGTGTTATCGTAAACATTACCTATCTTGAAACTTACCTGTATTTCATGATATCTCCCCAGTACATTTTCAAATTAATGGGGAAAATATAGGTAAAAAAAACTGAGTTTTAGAATTTCTTGCGGAACTTTTCTATCTTTGCCTTAACTTTTGTAGGTTTTGTTAGCAGGGATAACAGGACCTGAGCAGAGTGAAAGTCAGAGTTGAAAAAAATTAAAGTGTCCAAACAAATGACCCTAAGAATTAGGGGAAAAGCAGACGTAGATAAGATTCCAAATGATTGCACTCATTCAAACTCAAAGAATGGCTGTATTTTGGGTGGCAAATTAAAGCGTAGCATAGGAAACTGAGGATGAGTCCTTGTTGAATGGACCTACCCATATGGTAAATGTTAGTGAAAAACTCAACTGAGGGCTCAATCCAAGACACATATGAAGTCAAAACTATTTTCAACAATTAACAAAACAGAAATCATTCATGTGTTTATTGTCTTGGTATGATTTCATTGATTCATTCAGCATCTATTTATTGAACACCCACTATATGTGAGATTTTATGCTAGGCATTGGAACCTCAGTGCTAAGCAATAGATATACTGTCCTTTTTCTCTATAGATTGTCACCTAATTTAGATGAAGGTAGAAAGAGTCTTGGTGGAAGTGTGAATTCAATTATTTTGAATACGGAAGGGTAAGGATTTTTTTCCAAGCCAGAACATGGGGGAATAATTAGGAGTTAGCCTCAGTCCCTCTTCTCATACTTCTAGATTTACAAATTTGGTCTTGTTTTATGAAGATATGAATTAACTTAAGTTTACATGTCTATAAACCTGGATCAGAAATCATCTGGAGAAATAAGAAAACAAAAACCACCACCGTGTAAACATCTAACCATTTAAAATATGAGGATTCAAGGAGCCAAAGCAAGATGAGCAAGTGAAAGTGTTACGCTTCCATTATAATTTCTGTTTCTTAATCTGAAGTCATGTGCTATGCCAACACATTAAGGGGATTTCTAACTCATAATTGGAGGGTCAAGGAATATTTTCTAAAACAAGTGATTTCAGAATTGAGACCAGAGTGATGATTAGGAGCGAATTAGGAGAAGGGCAGATGGTGGAAGCAGGGGAATAGGAGGAAGGGAGTGAGAATGAATCAGAAAGGGAGAAGAACTTGAGAAAGGGCCCAGAGACAGGATGCTGGGATGTCTTGTAGTTCAGTTTCCATGGGACGGTGGTAAAGGGCAGCAGTGGCAACAGTAACTGGAAAGGTACACAAGGAAAGACACTGAGAAACCATTGTATTGTATTAAGTAGTGACTTGATTGAATTTTTGCATTTAAGCATGATCACTCTTGCTGCAGTTTTGAAGACATTTTTGAGTGGGGAATGGCTGCCAAGCAGGAAGAATACTAGAAGATATTGCAGTAACCTTGGTGAGAGATAATAATGGCTTAGACGAGTGGTTTTCAAACTTTTTTCCTTAAACACCCCCTAAAGAATTTTTTAAAGTTA
The DNA here is from genome assembly GCF_028021215.1 of Eschrichtius robustus. Taxonomy (NCBI): domain Eukaryota; kingdom Metazoa; phylum Chordata; class Mammalia; order Artiodactyla; family Eschrichtiidae; genus Eschrichtius; species Eschrichtius robustus. Next base: position 33,787,448 of record NC_090836.1, read on the forward strand.
AATATTCTCTCATATACTTATGAACTGACTTACAAACTCATCATAAGTTTAAACAGTTGCAAAAGATGTAAGTTTCAGCATATTGTAAATTTTGACATTTTAAAATAAATCTGTTGTTTAACTCCTAAATATATCCGTTAAGAGTCTGAAGAGTATTGAGAGTCCATGCTCATCATTATCCATTTAAAAATATTTGAAATAGCTCTTGTAAAACAAGCAATTCTCCAGATACTAGCTGGGTATCCAAGAATTCAACTCAATTTTGACACTATCATCACCCTGGAGATAGCATCGAATTCTAACCCTTTAATCACATTGTTGGCTCCTTTGGCAACCAGCCCCCATTCTCAGGTGCTTTCCAAAAGTCACCTTATTAATGTAGCAAAAGACACCTGTATCACTTTCAACACTTTGGAAATATCAGTTGTTTGGGGAGCTATGAGCCTGGAACTGTGGGCAAAGACCAAATAAAAATGAAAAATATATTTTGGCCATCTGAATGACCACATGTATATTACTTACAAATCACGATTCCGTAACACTCTTTTCAAAATCAAGTGGACATAAAGGTAAAGGTTTATTCCCATACTCTGAATTCTATTCTATTGATTTATGTGTCTATCATTATACCAGACTACACTGTCTTGATTACTGTTGCTTTATAGTAAATTTGAAATTTGGAACTATGAATTCACCAACTTTGTGCTTATTTTCACGGTTCCTTTGACTATTCTGGGTCCTTTGGATTTCCATATTAATTTTAGGATTGACTTGTCAAATTCTGCAAAAAAGCCAGATAGGATCTTGAAAGGGATCACATTCAATCTGTAGAACACTTTGGGGAATATCGACGTCTTAAAGATGTTAAGACTTCTGATCCACAAAAACAAGACGGGTGTCCATTATTTTAGGTCTTTTTTAGTTTCTTAAACAATGTTTTGTAATTTTCAATGGAAAATTTTTACACTTTTGTTAATTTATACCTAAATATATTATTCTTCTTGATGTTATTATAAATGTAACTGTTCAAATTTCATTTTCAGTGGTGATTGATTTTTATATGTTGATCTTGTATTCTGCACCCTTGCTGAACTCATCTATTAATTCTATAGCTTTTTTTAGTTGGGTTCCTTGAGATTTTCTGTGTATAAGATCAGTCATTTGCAAACAGAAATACCGCTAGTTTTACTTCTTCCTTTACAATCTTTTTTTTTTTTTTTTTTGCCTAATTGCCCTGGCTAGAACCTTGACCAAAATATTCAACAGAAGTGACAAGAGCGGACATCCTTGTCTTGTCCCTGATCTCAAAGGGAAAGCATTTCAATCCTTCATCATTAATATGATGTTAGCAGTGTTAAAATGTAATATTAATCATTACAGTAATATATAAGCAGTAACATGATTCATAGCTGCCCTTTACAAATTGAAAAGTTCCTGGCTATTCCCAGTTAATTGAACATTATTATTGTAAAAGGTGTTGGGTTTTCTCAAATGTATTTTTCTGTGCCTTTTGAATTGATCACGTGGTTTTGTTCTTTAGTATATTAATAGGGTGTATTGTTTCTATTGATATTTGGATTTTTTTTTTTTTTTTTTTTTTTGGCTGTGTTGGGTCTTCGTTTCTGTGCGAGGGCTTTCTCTAGTTGTGGCAAGCGGGGGCTACTCTTCATTGCGGTGCACGGGCCTTTCACTGTCACGGCCTCTCTTGTTGCAGGGCACAGGCTCCAGACGCGCAGGCTCAGTAGTTGTGGCTCACGGGCCCAGTCACTCCACAGCATGTGGGATCTTCCCAGACCAAGGCTCGAACCCGTGTCCCCTGCATTGGCAGGCAGATCCTCAACCACTGCGTCACTAGGGAAGCCCTGATATTTGGATTTTAAACCAACCTGCATTCCTGGGAAAAATCCCACTTAGTTATGATGTATAATCCTTTTTATATATTGCTGGATTCATTTCATTAGTATTTTGTTGATAGTTTTTACATTTAAGGGTCACATTGTTTCTTTTCACATCTCATAAACTTTTGTTGGTAACTGGATATTTTAGGTAATAATATTATAGCAACTCTGGATACCAATCTCCCCTATCAGGAGGTTGTTACTGTTGTTGTTTGGATTTGGGGGGACATTTGTTTATTTTTTTAATGACTTGGTTGAAATATTCTGTGAAATCTACTTCTGTGCAGAATTGTTTAAAAGGCTAAACTTAAAAGGTATATATACACATCTGCCCCAATCCCAAATGCCAGAATTCACATGCGTGACCCAAACCTAAGTGCCAGAGGGGCTGGGAAAGGTAGAGAATTAGTGTTATTTGGTGAATGCCAACAATCTCTGCCACAGTCCAATCTTCCAGTCATCCTTTTCCACACACGTGTGCCCACCACCCTCTTCTCTAGGGGGGGTCCACCCAAAATTACTGCATCCGTTTCAAACTCCAGGAACTCTCTGGTCAGCATATGCATCTGCTTGGTCTACTGATCTGAAAAATAAAAAAAACAAGGTCTTTCTCCCCTCCTCTGCATTCATAAATTCACCTAGCATAAACAGTGGGGTGGGGGCAGAAAAAGTATAACCACATGTACCATTCAGAAAATGGAAGCCTGGATAACATACAAAGATGACTTGCCTACAGAAATGTGGCGACTTGACAATTTGTGCAGTCTCTCTGCCCTGGAAGTGGGGAGAGTCCCCTGATAAGACTCATGCTCTGCTGTCCAGAAGAAAATTTCTTGTCTGTTTTCCTTTCTGGACCCTTGCTCTGCCCTCTTCCTCTTCCTCACTGAGTGCACGTTTTGGAGTCATACCGTTGGGGAATCTACAAAACTTTCATAGCTTATGGACAGTTTGGTTTAGGTTTTCAAATTCAGAAACTTTGTTGGCATGAGTTCTTAGAATCTTTGGAACAAAATTCTCTCCACAATTTTAGTAAGACCTGATGTTTTACTTCTGGTTTGACCATGTTCTAGTAAACACACCTCAACATATTTTCTAAGCATTGTTCTGAAATCTGATTTATTTTTTTCCCTTTATCATGACACTTCCTTCATCTGCCTATCAACTCTATGGCAGCTACCAAGGGTATCTGGAACAATTGATGAGAAGGCCACACCCTTAATCAAGCTTTTCTCTACTCTATTTAAATGAGAAGTTTTCCTGGGCCTTTGTCATTTAAAACCTGTTTTATTATTTTATCTTATCATTTGGTATCTACAAGCATTTGTCTTTTTCAACCCTGAAAGACTATGCATTTCTGGACTTACTCTATTCCTTTATATTCATCTTGCAAATTGGCCAGTTGTTTCCTGAGCTAATTTATTTTTGATAATACTTAGCCAAACACAACCAGCAATAATCAACACTCACTACAACACTTTATATGCTAAGCCAGTACTCATGTGATCTGCTTCCCAGGATTCTGTAAGAAACATCTTTACCAAAATGTGCCATTGCTTAACACGAATCAAGGTCTTTCTAGCGTCCAGTGTTAGCTTCCCCACTGCTCACAATCTGACCATTATACTCTTGTCTCACACTTTAGGATGAGTTTTGAATTTGCAGCAGCATCCCTCTTTAAGGTACCAATTTCTTTATTAGTCAGACATGTTAAACTATGCTGTAGCTATAAACAATCTAAATAGCTGTTTCAACCTAAAAGGCTTATTTACTCACATCACATCTGTTACTTTGCCATTTGGAATATGTGGCCCCCAAGGCCACTGTGTTAGGGAGAGAGATGGCTAGAGAATTTTAAGGGCCAGGCTTAGAAAAAGGCCTTATGTCATTGCTATCTACATTTCATTGGCCAGAAGCAGTCATAAGGCTCTAAACTTATAAATGCAGAAGAGAAGGGCAAAAAGATAGTGTTTGTAGTCTCTGCCAATTATTAAAACATTTTATCATCATAAAATCAATATGAACCTACTATTTTACCAAAGCCTTCTTTCAAGCACAGTACTGTCAAGCACAGTACTGACTTTCTAATCTATTCATTAATTAATGCTTTTATTAAAAAAATATTTATTTAGCACATACAATATGCTTAGAACAATAGAAGCACTTAGAAAACAAAGGTAAGGAGTACTGGGGACAGACATATAAATAATCAGAAGGTAATATAATATGTACATCATTATCCAAAATGCTAGACGGATACAAGAAGAGACAGTGTTTAACTTTGCCTTGGGCTATTGGAGAAGTTCAGGTTTTAATTCTCAGAGTCAAAGGAAGTGACACATGAATCCTGTCTTTCTGGATAGAGAAAGGATAAGGGCCTTCCAGGCTGTTAATAATTGTGGCCTAGTCAGATTTTAAAACAATAAATCAAGTTAAATTTTAGTTGCTCCTGAATGGATCATGTTCTTGATTGTGCAGTTATGAATCACCTGTATATACTTAATAGCAGCTCCATGCATCTAATTATAATTATCCTATAAACCTTAAATGAATTTCCCCAGTCACCTTGATTAGAGCATATAGAAATATGTGAGTGCTTTAAAAATGTTAGTAGTTTGTAGAAGCCTAGTACTGAAGATGAACACACTCAAAATTTATTTTCTTCAAATTTGTATTTTGCTCTTTGTTAGATATTTAATAATATATAAAGGATCAATGCTGGCTCCTTTATGTAAAGGGAGAGAAGAATAGAGGTGGTCTTTCTGGATTTATTTATTTATTTATTATAATTAATTTTTCTTGGTGCTATCATTGGTGGTACTTTTATGTTCACTTTAGTATGAATAGAAACACCTTTGGATTATTTCTTAACTTCAAACATTATGGACTCGTAATTTATAGCTTTGCCTTTATTAATAACTACTTGAAAAATTACCTGCTTTGAGGAATTAAAAGTTTCATTAAGCAAAAGTCACAATTTACTAAGATTTTTTACATTCCATTCTTTCTTGAGATGATGGCTCCTGTTTCCTTTGTTAGTTTTTATTTATAATGTAATTCCTTTCTTCCAGTAGATAAGATCTTTATCTCCATAAACCAAAATAATTGTCCCCATGGAAATTTTATATTAATTAGTAGGTGTTCATTTGAATGCTAACTTTTCTTTATACAGAAGCCATTAAGATTTTATGTTTTGTTTTTTTTTAACATCTTTATTGGAGTATAATTGCTTTACAATGGTGTGTTAGTTTCTGCTTTACAACAAAGTGAATCAGCTATACATATACATATACCCCCATATCTCCTCCCTCTTGCATTAAGATTTTAATTGGGACAGATATTTGTAATTCGTAAGTAAAATTTCAAAGCAAAGCCTATGATCTAATTTGTCAAACAGGATTACAGAGTGTATCTATTTATATTATTGCCATTTGAAGGAACTTTGAAAGTTATCTACCCCACCTTCCTTTCAAAGTAATATCTTACATAGAGCCCGCTGATTATGCCAAGGTACTTAGTGACGTAAATATTTTTAAGCCCTCTTATCGTGAGGTCACAGGCTTCAGCAGCTATCATTGACATGCTGAACTGTGAAGAGATCAATTGGAAAACTATTTCCTTTGTGTAAGGTGTGTAAGTTATAAATGGAGAATTTAAGATTTTTTTTTTAAAAATTGGGCCTTTGAGAAATGATTAGGTCAATGATCAAAAAGCCCTCACAAATGTGATCAGTGCCCTTATAGAAGAGGCACTAGGAAGCTCTCTTTCGCTTTCCACCATGTGAGGACTCAACAAAAAGGCCACCATCTATGAGCCAGGACGTGAGATTTACCAGACACCAAATCTGCCAGTGCCTTGATCTTGGACTTCCTAGCCTCCAGAATTGTGAGAAATAAATTTCTGTTGTTTATAAGCCACCCAGTCTATGTTATAGTAGTCCACATGGACTAAGACATCATTCATCTCCAAATATCTTCAAATAATTCAATGATTCCAATATTTTCTATGCCTGCCTTATTTAAATATGCCAATACACATAGAGATATTTCCACAAATCAGTCAATCAAAACAAAATATGTGGAACATTTCTAACCACATCTAACTCAAATTCATTTTTTAAATTAGGAAAGGTAAATCAATATTGAGAAATCTATCACTTTAATTCATCCAATTAATAGACCAGAGAGTGTTCAAGTAACCAGATTGGTCTGCATTAAAATAAAAATTGGAAACAACAAGGTCCTACTGTGTAGCACAGGGAACTATATTCATTATCATGTGATAAACCATAATGGAAAAGAATATATATATATATATATAAATAATGTCTATATGTGTATAACTGAGTCACTGTGCTGTACAGCAGAGATTGGCACAACATTATAAATCAACTATACTTCAATTAAAAGATTTATATTAAAAAAAATAGTAGTTTAAACCTAATTTCTAAAATAAGTCAGGGTATAATTCAGAGAGAATGTGAATGCTGTGTAAGTGAAAACTAGAGAATCTGAGGATTGTGTAACCAACTACAAGGGATGTGTAGTTATTTTACGCAGGATTTTTTTTAATCTATCAAATGTCAATGAAATGATAAATATTTCATGTATTTTTACTGGTAAGAATTTTAGATTTTCTCTGGTTTGTATTATTTGTTTGTTTGTTATCCCATCCATCTTCAGCATTAATATCTTCTAAAGGATACCTACTTTCTTGTTCATTTGCTGTAAGGATTAAATAAGTTAATTATGTGAAATACGTCAGATATACAAAAGCTATAAAGATAATATAATACATATCAAAGTAGTCACAGTGAAACTGAAAAGATAGAGCATTATAAATCATTTGAAACATAAATGTACTCATCCCTAACTACATTCACCTCTTATCTTCTGCAGATATAGCTATTTTTAAAATTTCAATATTTATCCTTCTAATGCATGCTTGTATTCATTTGCTACAGGGGTATAAATTATTAAACAATATATGGAAATGGTTTCAAATTTTATAATGACTAAGACCAACTATATTCAGTACCCCAGATTTTAATGATAAATATTATGTTTGTGTAAGTCATCAGAATTATTATATGAAGTTCTGGCTCCTTTAATTTCACTACTATCTAGTGTTCTATTTCATGAATGAAACAAATGTCTTCATCTATTCTCTTACTGATGTATATTTATATTTGTTTTCAAAATTTTACTCTTTCATAAACTGCTACAGAAATAATAAAATGATGAAAGTAATATAAAACACTTTTCTCGTACTTACTATGTTTTAGGCACTAAGTAATTTACATATATTAAATCATTTAGTTCCACAGCAGTTTTATAAGTATTAATATTTTATACCACATACATATGAGGAAACTGAGTCAACATCACAGAGCTAGTATATGATGTTGCTAGAAATCAAATGAGAAAATTTGGCTCAAGAGTCAGTTCTCTTAACCATATATCTCTTTAGGCACACAAGTGAGAGAAGGTCTAAGACTGGCTCTCAGTCCTGTCTGCAAGTTAGAATCATCTAGGTGCTTAATTAAAAAGGACATGTGCCCAATCCTCTCTCTGGATAAGTTGACTCAAAATCTCTAGGGATAGGATCTGTAGATAAATATTTTTTAATCTTAATTTAAATTAAATTCTTATTTTGAGGTAATTGTAAATTTACATGCAGTTGTAAGAAAATAATACACAGCAATCCCATGGACCATTTACCCAGTTTCCCCCAATGATAAAATCTTGCAAAACTATAGTACAATATCACAACCAGGATTGACATTAATAGTGTCAAGACACAAAACATTTCCATCACAACGAAGATCCCTCCTATTGCTCACCTATAGCCACACCCATCTCCCTCCCACTGACTCCCCTCTTAAGCCTGGGCAACTCTGTTCTCCATTTCTATAATTCGGTCATTTCAAGAATATTATGTAAATGAATTATACAATATAAAACCACTTGGAATTGAGTTTTTTTCACTTAGCATAATTGTCTGAAAATTCATCCAGGTTGTTGCATGTATCAAAATAGCTTGTTCCTCTTTATTGCTAGTGGTTTTCCATGGTATGGATGTGCTGCGGTTTGTTTTGTTTAACCATTCACCTGTTGAAGGACATCTCCATCATTTCTAGTTTTTTGGCTGTTACATATAAAACTGTTATGAATATTCATTTATAAATTTTGCTTGAGCATATATTTGCATTTCTCTGGGATAAATGCCCAGGAATACAATTGCTGGGTCATATAGTAGTTATGTGTTTAATTTTTTAACTTCTAAATAGCCCTGATGTGAGTATTTTCATAGCTTCTCATAATTTGGGTATCATTGTGCTAGGGTTTATACCTAGGAGTGACATTTCTAGGGCATAGGGCATATACATTTTCAACTTTACTAGAATTTGACAAATTGGCTTCCAAAATGAAAGTGACCTTTTACACTCCTGTGTGTGAGTCTGTTGCTCACTCCTCGCCATCACTTGGTATTTTCAAAACCTTAAAATGTTTGCAGATTGATGAGTGTTTAATGACATTTTACTATGGTTTTGTTTTGCATCAATCTACTAGTGAGATTAAACATCTTTCTATACATTTATCAACTTTGCAGCTTTTTCTAAGCTTCCTGGTCAAAGTCTCTGCCCAATTGTCTACTTCTTTTCTCTTTTGTCTTTTTCTATACTAATTAGTGTGACTTTTTTCAACATGTTTTGGACATGAAACTTTAATTAGTTATATGAATTGCAAATAGGTTCCTCTGAGCTGTGGCTTGTTTTTATTTTTCTATTTTGTTCATGGTGTCTTTTGATGAATAGAAGTTTGTGGGTTTTGTTTTTTTTTTTAACATAGCCAAATTTATAATCTCTTTTCATTGTGATTTGTGCTTTTATTTCTTTAAAAAAATTATTTCCCCTTATGAGGTCATAAGTATGTTTCTATATTTTTCTAGAAGTTTTATGCTTCAAATGTTTTTAAAGAAAAATTAAAAGAAAACTAAACTTGGAATTAATGTGAGGTTAGGGTAATCATTCATTGCTTGGATCATCAGTTGTCCCAGCTCCCAACTATTAAATGATCCTTCTTTTCCCTACTAGTTGCAGGAATATTTCTATCATTGATCAGCTCTCCTTGTATGGTGGGTCTGTTTACGGACTTTCTGTTTGGTTCTGTTGGCTTATTATTCCACCCTGGCACTGTTACTATGTTGACTTGATTCTTATAATATTATAATAAATTGTGGATCTGCTGAGGTAAGGACTCCACTTATTTCTTTTTTTTTTATTAGAGTATAATTGCTCTACAATGTTGTGTTAGTATCTGCTGCACAGCGAAGTGAATCAGCCATATGCATACACACATCCCCTCCCTCTTGGAGCTCCCTCCCCCCATCCCATGCAACTAGGCCATCACAGAGCATGGAGCTGAGCTCCCTGTGCTATACAACAGGTTCCCACTAGCTATCTATTTTACACATAATAGTGTATTTATGTCAAACCTAATCTCCCAGTTCATCCCACCCTCCCCTTCCCCCACCGTGTCCACATGTCCGTTCTCTACACCTGCCTTTCTATTTCTGCCCTGCAAATAGGTATATCTGTACCATTTTTCTAGATTCCACATATATGTGTTAATATATGATATTTGCTTTTCTCTTTCTGACTTACTTCACTCTGTATGACAGACTCTAGGTCCATCCACATCTCTACAAATGACCCAATTTCATTTCTTTTTATGGCTGAGTAATATTCCATTATATATATGTACCATATCTTCTTTATCCATTCGTCTGTTGATGGGCATTTATGGAGGTTCCTTAAAAAACTAAAAATAGAACTACCATATGACCCAGCAATCCCACTACTGGGCATATACCCTGAGAAAACCATAATTCAAAAAGACACATGTACCCCAATGTTCACTGCAGTACTATTTACAATACTAATTTCTTTTTCAAAATTGTCTTGACTATTCTTAGTCATTTGATCTTCAATGTAAGTTTTTAAATCATCTTACTACATTCTCTACTAAATAGTGTTGATATTTTGACTGGAATTGTACTGTATTTACAGACTAATTTGGGAGAAAATTGAAATCTTTAATATATTGAGTTTTCCTATCCAAGGACATTTAATACTAACTCTAAATTTAAATTAGCTCTTCTCCAAAATCTTTTAGAAAAGTTTGCAATTTTCTCCAGAAAGGTTTCACACTACTTTTGTAAAATATTATCCTAGATGTATAATAGTTTTGTTATTAACATAAATATTATTTTTATGACGTTTTAACTGCTTGCTGCTTGTCTATAGGATTGCAACTAATTTATATACTTGATCTTATAGAAAAATTGCTGTACTATTACTATTATTAGCTATAGTTAGTAATTTTTGTTTTAGATATTTTTGTGTAGACACTCATACTCTTTGAATAATGATGGCACTCTTTCCTCCTTTCTAGTTCTTCTGTCTTTTATTTTTTTCTGAGCTAATGGCTCAAGTCTCAAATATAAAGTTGTATAGAAGGAATAGAAGCAGACATCCTGACTTATCCTTGACATTAAAAAAATTATGTTAGCTCACCAACCTCTTTCTTTGATCACACTTGAAGGTAAAATTCAGTGTCTATCTCAAGGTAAAATTAAGTTTTTTTACTCTGAGGATTTTTTTTTTTTTTATCACCAACCTTTTATTTTTAATTTTGAGTATAAATGTTATTTCTAAGATCTTGGAAAACATGAAATAGCCACAGGTTAAATACTGTTAGCATTAGTTAATGAAAAAACAGAACTTATTGTTTAAGGTTTTCTAATCTATGATGCATACTACTAGTTTACTAGAAAATTAATATCATTATGCATTCATTTTCCTACCTTTGTTTTCTAGATATAGCAGATGAGAGAAAAAACAATCTAAATGCTTAAGCAGTGTTCACTCTCCTACAACCAAATTAAAGGAAGTGTATTTTTCTAATAATATGTTCATTGACTTGAAATCAAAATAATAGGGATGCTTTGAAGAAAAAAAAAACACTTTTTAGAGTAAACTGGATATAAAATGACATTTAAACTTTATAGAATCTCATGGAAAACTTGAATAGCATTGAATGATATTCACATCCTAGAAACCTGTAGTATCTTCTGCTAAATTTGACTAATCCATCAATAAAGCCACCTTTATTATCAAAGTTGTTTTTTTTTATAACACTAGAGCCAACAAAAATAAAGCATAATGCCATAGTATGGGAAATATAATTAAATTATCACAGAAATTTTTAAAATTTATTACAGTTATTTAAATATTTTAATATGTCTATTCCTATACCAAAACATTTCCTACTAAATATATGAACATATATTAGCTGTTAGCTTTTCTTTTCCTACCTGCTGCAAACAGAGATTTCTCTGCTTTGTCAAGACAGAAACATAATTGTATTATCTTCCTCTATAGGAAACATATTATTTTCCTCTTTTAACAAAACTTTAATAGAAGAGCTTTGTGATGCTATCATTTTCATGAGTTTAGCATATTTATAAAGGAACTGATAAATCCAATGTGTTTGTCTCTGTGCATTATTTTTCTTTAAAATTTAGCCTAGATAATTATGAACTATTTACCTATATATAATGTTTTGAAGCCTAAAGTTTCAAGTGTACCTTAATTTTCTATTGAAATTTAATCACCTGGTTTTGAGTTGCTCTAAGAACTGAATTTCACCAATATAGTTGTGAATGTGAATTCTCTTGTTTTGTGACCTTCTTATCATGACATCTTCGCTTCTTTCCCCTTCATCAGCCCTCATCATCTGCCAATGTGCCATGATAACTAGCCTAACATTTAAGTTTAATTCTCCTGCTTTGGGATCAGTGAAGGTCAGGGATATTTAATCAGAATTTTCCATGTGAAAGTTGAAATTTTATACCTTGAGTTTCCTTGAAGTTGCTGCTGTGCCTTTAGTAACTATTCCAGGTTAACCGGTAAAATGGTGTGTTCAATTAAATAGACTTATGAATGATTAGCAAATACAACCACACCATCTTGCTATAATTCTTTAAAATTTTAATTTTAATCGAACACTGGTTTTTCAACCTAGAATTTCTTTTTGTGAAAGAATGAAAGTGAGAAACCTAAACATGTTTTTAAGTCTTTCCATTCAAAGGAAGAAATCATCTTAATCTTTATGAGGTTGACATGCTTAATGCACTTTCTATCAGTTAATGAGATTTGTTCACACTATTTAGCTTCCTATGAGATTTCTTAGGTTAATTCTTTTGTACTCCATCTAAAATTAATAGTATTATGAAAAAAAAAATCAACATGACCGGGGATTCTGAAGGTTGCTAAGGTCAGAACTCTCAGCCTTGGTTTATTCAGAGATTGATTAATAACTAACTGTGCCTTGGAGTTGGCTCATGTGCAGGAATTAAATCAATGTAATGGTTTTTCAAGTTGAGATTTTAAAGTACCAAGATGACCTTAATTACATGTATTAAATCATTTATCAAATATTATACACAGCACATTTTGCTCTTTTCTTCACCTAATTAGTATTTTATTTACTATTTCTCTAAAAGATTTTCTTATATTCCCCCTACAATAAAGAAAGTTCCATTTCTCTGGCATATGTTCTTTGGAATCTCTTAGCTTATTAAAAAATTCTGAGAAAACAACAAAGATCCTGCTGCTAGAAGAAATAACAGATACGGGATTCCCAAGAAGAGAAATATTTTATGTCGCCCCCAGAGTGGTTCTCTTCTCCTTTCTTTACATTTATGCAAAATAAATCCAAGAGTTGGAGATTAGGAACAAGAGAAGAAAATCAGGAAAGAAGTGAGAAGTTTAGAATTGAGGAAGCGACTAGTGTTACCACTCCAAAATAACAAGACATATGTTCCAGGAAGCAGGAAGGGATATAGAGAAACTAGCTGAAGGATGGAATAAGAGAATCCTCTCAGTCTTGTTCGTGATTTCCCATGTATAGGAGGAAAGTACAGTCTCCTATAATAAGAGAGAATAAGAGGGTCATAGAGATACATAATTTTTTGTTACAATTAATTCTACATATATTGTGACTTTTACCTTGAATACAACTTTACTTCATAGTTTGTCCATCTGTTGGGAATCTTCAATTTTGTAACAAGAGAAAGAATAAAAAAACAGTTAATTCTGTAGAAGCAAGAAATTCTTAGTGATAATTGTAAAAATACCTGTAATTATACCTGTGCTCTGGGGAGCTAATATATGTAAAGAACACAGTGTAATACAGAGTGTTCTCCTTAGGAGCAAATTTACTTGGGATGATATATATTCATAGATAAAGTAAAATTTATGCAATACAGAGATGAGACAGAATAGCAATAAAGAAAAGGCAAATTATTTAGATAATACATACTGAGTATATTCATTAATTCAACAACTATTTGTTGTTGAGTATCAAAAAATCCAGAATCAACTAGATTTTAGAGGTTGAAAGGTAATTGTGAGTTATACGATTTAGGAAGCCTTTTAGGAGAAGGATTCTCTTTTGCTGAGTTCTTATGGGTAGGTTGGTTAGAAGAAGAAGTGGGAGAGCATTCTTTCTATGTGTACATTTACTGAGTAAAGCAAATTCATTGTGTTCTCAGGGTTTGGTAGCAGTAAATTACTTTGGCTAGAATGCAGGGTACAAATAGATTTGTGTTAAAATAATATAGAAGTGAAAGTTCTAGAAAAGACAAATTTTAATCACTAGCCAGGATATTTGCAATTGGTGTTATGGGCAAAAATGAATCTACTCTTAAGCAAGTAAACGGCATTGTGAAAGAGTGTGCATCACTTAGAACAGAAAACCCAACTACTGTTGACTGAAGAAGGGGTTTGTCTGGTACATATCACGGAAAAATACAAAGGTAAACAGGGCTTCAGGAATATCCTGGGAGTGATTTAATTAGGAATTAGTTTTTATCCTTTTCTTGACATTGTTTTCATTCTCAGGATCCATATCGTAATTTCCTTCAGTTTTAGGCTCACATCCTCCCAGGATTAAGTCCAGTAGAAAAGAGAGAGAAATATCTAACTCCTGAATAATGTTACTGTATTTTATGCTTGAAACTTCTAGAGTCACAAACTTATCTCTGAGCCAATCCTCATGGCTAAAAGGATAGAATTATATAGATTTACCAGGTGTGGATCACAGACCTATTCTTGAACCATACCTCCTGTGAATAAAATAATTCAATAATTCATTATTATGAGTGATTGGGCATAGAGCCTGTGTACCCTCCCCACTTCCACATGAATAAGAATCAAGGAAGGCTTGTTTCTCAGAGCAAATTTCTTCTTGAGGGAGAGAGAGAGAATGGAATGTGAATTTTGGTGCCAAAATACCACTCCAGGATGTTGTTGTAGAGTGGACTGGAAGAAAGAAAGCCCCAAAACAGGAAGACCAAATACCATTGACATAAATTGTATGAATCCAATCTATATAAATTGGAATGGAAAGGGTAATATCAATATGCAAAATTTTTCAAGGATGACTTGGTAAAACTTGTTAATTGATTAGCTACCGGTGGTAATGAAGGTGGTGGTGGTGATGGTGATGATGATGATGATGATGGTTAGCTTGTTGATCCATTAGCTACTCCAATAGTAGGTATTTTCATAGTTATACATGATTTAGAGTTATACTATGGCCCAGAGGCTCCCAAACCTTTTCAAATTACAGCAGCCTTAGTATCTGAGTCATTTTTTGTATGTTATCCCTACACCAAAATAAATACCTAAGAGATCTGTTTAATAAGTATTTAGGTCTGAGAAATAATATGGTTGGGTTTCACTCCAAAAATTTTAAATGCCCCATGGGACCCATCTTTTTTGAACCACAGCTATAGTTATTGACTTACAAAAGTGTTTCATTACTTCTTAAGAGTAATCAGGAAATCAAAATTAGATAGTACAAGAGTTTCACAGATACTAGTTCAGTAACATTGTGTATAAAAGAGTATCAAACTCACTTATGCAGATCTTAAGTAGGTAATTGGTATATACCATTTTGTCCAATTTTTCCCAGTTTAAGTTCTGGTTAATGAAGTCTGATTAGAAAGTAAAAGTTGATAAAACTAATTTTACAAGTAAGGCATTTGTAGTTGGAGAAGAAATTGATTTCCTTTCTATATATTTAGTCTAGACCATTTTGCCCCCCTTTGCAAATTGTGATTTGTTTTTGGACATGTGAAGTTATTTTTATGCCATTTATAACTTACTGTAAATTATCAGAAAACAGTTTTTTGTTGGGAATAGAGAAACAAAGGATAGGAGGATGAAGGCTCATTACAATGGGCAATAGGTGGTGAGATAAAGGGGCACAGGGACAGGAAAGATACACAGAAGTAGAGTAAGAATAACTTATGAGTAACCTGGGTCACTTCTTAGTTTTCTAAGAGTTAACCTTGATTATGGTTGGATAAGGCAAGAAAAGAGCCAAGTAAGTATCAGGAAAAGAGGCATACAGAATGATATATAGAGAAAAAGTTGAACTAACAAGCATTTTTAAATCCTTTAAACTCTCTTAGTGATTCCTTTTGATTATTTAAACACATGAGTTAAATAAACCTCATCAGTTTATTTGTGTCCCTTCTTAATTTGATTCAAAGACTATTACATATGAGAAGAAACGTCATTAACAACAATAAAAGTAGACAACTCTAAAGCACTGTAGAGTGAAAATAAATGGTGTAGTGTCCCAGATGATTTTTGTTTTCAATTCACTTTCCTAAAGAGTTCTCTAACAGACTGGCTTGAATGTGCAACCCAGAAAACTGAGTAATATGAACACTATTCTAGATCTTCTCTCTTCTAAGACCACTGGATCTAACCCTATCAGAGGAAACAATGTCATCTGGACCTCTTTCTCCTATTGCTCACCCTTTAGGATCTGTGCCACCTTTAATTGTATGTTAGAGCTCAAAATAATATTCCATCTTCAATAAACCCATGTGGTATGGGCACCTTTCTATAGCCAATATAAATATTAACACACAATTGCACACATAATCTCCTTTTAAAATGCTTTGAATTTAACATACTCCATATTTAGTATAAGTAAAATAGTTTATAGTAAAATGAAGACATTTTAAAACTATTTCTTCATTTCTTACTTGCTTTTAACATATGAGGCATTGATTTTTTTATTTGGGGTTCTTTATTGTTTTATTATTTGAACTTTACATTTGAGTAATTGTAGCAAATCTGTGTTTAAATTAATATATTTGAGATATGCCCAGGTATCATCTTTCACTCATTTTTTAAGAAACTTTATTCATCACTTACTAAATGCCTTGCACATTGTTAGGGAAACAAACACTGGTACTGTGAACACTGTAATAATGCAGTGGTTTTCAATCCAGGCTCTACTACATTACTATCACCTGGAGAGATTTTAGTCAAGCCTCACTCCAGAAATAATAAGTTGGGTTTTGAACCAGGGCATTGGTATGTTTTAAAAGATTTCTAGGTGATTCTACCTTGTATTTAAGGTAGAGAGTGAGTGATCTAATGAGAAGGTTGATTTTTTAGGATCAGTGGCTATTTCTGGTCTTGAGAGAAAAGCAATGACATAATTATGGTTTCTGTTCTTTTTCAGTCCAAATCCTTGACAAAGAAAAGTGTTACTGAAATTATCTAACTGTGAATGAAAAATTCAAATGTATTCCCCCAAACTTAAAGCATTATAGTATACCAAAGTGAATAAGAGAATGCTAGTGATTACAGAATTGATATTCCTTTTCTCCCTTTGCAGCTGCCTACTAGCCTAATTCGCATTGTTTATTCACAGGATGAAAGAAATGTTTTTAGGCATTCTCCACAGAAGGAAGTGAGAGATATGAAAAAGACACTCTGGCTTAAAGAGTGTTGCTAAGAAACACAGTTTGCAGATGAAATGTCCTACAGAGCTGTCTAGCATCCCATAACAAGAAAGTAAAGTGGTAGCATGTCCTGATTTAAAAAGTAGAAAAATAATCTGTTAAAGTGTAACCAAAGGGAATCTGTTATAGTTCCATTTAGGAAATAGTTTTGGTTTATTTATGTTACACTGAAACTTCCAGATATTCTGTTTGTGTGTGTGTGTGTGTGTGTGTGTAAGGATAAAAATGTAAGCATATAATAATATTTTGTCAAAATAATCACTTTTAAAAGAAATACACATAAATGAAAAATAAACTCATCTTAATTTTTGCTTTAATAATAATTTTCTGACAATTTATCACAGGAAAATTTGGATATATGGAAAATATAAAGAAGATAAAGATCATCCATAATGCTACCACACAGAAATAACCATATTTTGGGATTACTTCTTCATACTTGATTTCCTCTAAATACTCAGTACATCTTAGCTAGGGTTTTTAAAGATTTTTTTTTTTTTTTAAAGTATGTCCCCAAGAGAAAAACAAATATCGTATATTAACGCATATATGTGGAACCTAGAAAAATGGTACAGATGAACCAGTTTGCAGGGCAGAAATAGAGACACAGATGTAGAGAACAAATGTATGGACACCAAGGGGGTGAAGTGGTGGTGGTGGTGGTGGTGGTGGGATGATTTAGGAGATGTGGATTGACATATATACACTAATATGTATAAAATAGATAACTAATAAGAACCTGCTGTATAAAAAAATTAATAAAATAAAATTCAAAAATAACAAACAAAAAAAATAAAGTATGTTCCCTGCCTTTTAGCAGATAAATTAATTTAATCCATTTACGTGTATTGCAGTTTCTTATGTACCTTGATGTACTTCTACATTCTTATTTATTTATTTATTTTTTTACTTCCCATACTGTTTCTTTTCTCTTTTTTCTCCTTTCCTGTCTTCTATTTGATTGAAAGTCTTTTTATACCTTGTATTTTTGAGGTCATACTCTATAATATTTAGCTCTGCTTTTTCACATAATATAATAGAATAAACTTTCTCTGATTCTGATTCTTATTATTATAAAGCACTTGCAAGCATAATTTTAAGGCCTCCCTAATATTTCATCATATCACCTTATCATAATGTAAATAACTCAAATTATTTAATTATAGTAGATTTCTCTGTAGAGAATCACTGTATCAAAATATCTGAACTATTTTAAAACCTTTAATGTATAGTACAAAATTATTTTCTCAAAAGATTTTCTTAGTTACTACTTCTTGAATCAATACAGGAAAATATCAATCATTGTATCTATTCCAACATTGAGTACTATTATTTTTAATGCTGTGAAAATTTGATCAAATAAAATATACATAACATTTTTAAGAATTTGTATTTTTGATTAATTTATTAGTCATTCATATTTAGTCTTTCCTATAAGTTTGTAAACATGTCCTTTATCAATTTATCTATTGTGACGTTAATATTTTTTCACGTCTGTTACTGTGGGTGCCTTATAGCTGAGCCTATAATCTTTTTGAAGCTTTTCCCGTTTGTATTTTAACTTTTAAATGTCTTCATCCCTTTTTGTATATGCAATTTAAAAATTCTTCTTTGTGTTTTCTTCTAGTCAGGGACTGATACATTTATTTCCTTTTTCTATTAGCTTTTTAAAGTGGGTTCGATTTTTATATTTCAATGTTTAATTCATCTGAGTTCATGTTGATGTATGAAGCAAGATTAGAACATTTACTGATTTTTCCAGCTAGCTATCTGATTACCTAGTGCCTTTTATTAAATCATATTTCATATCTTTATCTGTTAGTGCTTTTACAAATGGAGAATATAGCAGTATGAAATGTAAGCATGGTTTCAAACTCACTTCACTACTTGCTAACACCATCATTTTGGGCAATTTGCTTAATCTATGTGCCTCTGTTGTGTCATCCTGAAAATAAACACAAAGAAAAAGTATAAATCACAGAGATATTGTGAGGTGTAAGTGATGTAATGTATCTAAAATATTGGTACATAGTAAATGCTCAGAAAAATGCTATCTATTATTGAATCTGTTTATATTAGAATATCATCACACTTTTATTAATGGAGCTTTATTATAATTTTCTATCTGTTGATATTTTTCTCAATTTATTAGCCTTGGGAAACAATTTGGCACAGTATTTAAGCACATGCATTCTAGAGCTAAACTACCCCAGTGTGAATCTCAATATCCAAACTAATTAACTGTGTGACCTTAGGTAAACTACTTCACATCTTTGTGTTTTAATTTCTCTATTTGTAAAACTGAGATATTTATGGCATTTATTTCAGAGATTTACTGTGGGGATTAAATGAGAATTAAATATATTTAAAGTTGTTAGTGGTAAGTGTGATGGTAGCATTAGCTATTATTTGTTTCAAGATGTTCTTAATGACCTTTTCATCCATTTATATTCTCTAATGAAATTGAGATATTCTGTCAAGTTCAGAGAAATCTTTTTTTTTTTTTTTTGATTGAACTGTAGAGTATTCTGGAAAATTTTAATAATACTGAGTCTTCTTATCAGGGGAAATGGTATATTTCTTGAGTTTTTCAGTGATTCATATAGATCTATTAATAGATATTTATAGCTTATTATTATTTTTCACACTAATTAAGAGCATTACTAGGTAATTAATTATGTGTTCTTAATATTGTAAATAGCATCTATTTTTCTTATTTCTAAGTAGTTAATTGTTGGTACACAAGAAAACCATTGTTTGGTTTATATTTATCTTCTGCTTAACCATTTTGCTGAACTCTCTTAATTCTAGTATTTCATTTAAATCCATTTTCTTTGCTATTCTGGTATATAATCATACTGTATGCAAATAATAGTTTTGCCTATTTCTTTTCTAATTGTTGAAATCCGATTTTTACTTCATTTTAAACTGTATTTGCTTAAGCTTCCAGAATAGTGCTAAATTCACTGAACAAATATTCATTGGGTATCTTCCATGTTTCAGATACTGTGGATAGCACTTGGGATAAACTAACAGACAGCAAAGCCAAAGGGCTTGTCCTCATAAAACTTTAAATCTAATCCTGTGGTCTTAACATGGTATCAATCTATCAAATGTTTTATGTGGGTTTACATTATTTAGAGAAGATGTTACATAGCTTCCATTAGATAAACAAAAGAGTTAATGGCCATAAGAAGTTAAGAACCATTAACTTTAATGTATAGCAATAAGTTGTAGCCTTAGTTATATCCTGATTAATTTTACTTCATGATGATTTAAATGTTCTTATTCTCTATTATAGACTTTTTAAATGTGAAAGAACCTGTATAGTGCTACTAGTTTCCTTATAGGTATATATATTAAAAATAATCCACATTCTCAAAAATCAGTTACTGATTTTCCATAGAAATATGGTAAAGTAACCTATGCAGAACTCCAAAATAACCTAAAAAGGACTCTTTATAGATACATTAGTTTAAATGTAAAAAAAATAATATCTGAATGTTAAAAGACAATACTGAAAACATAATTCAAGTGCATAATCACCGATTGATCAGTTAAGCTCCTAAGAAACAGAGGAATAAGTTGGGGTATGACTTTCAATCATAACTTGTGGCTCTAGACAATAGAATTGTAAAGAAATGTATTTGATAAAATAAAAAGCAAACAAATAGCCTTGTGTGTGTTTGTTCTTTTTCACATTTCTATTGCTGAAACAGAGAAAAGATAGAAAGTATTTTCTCTAATAAAATTGCCTGATTCATAGGGAAGGCAGAGGGATTTCTCAGGTTGTGCTGGAGAGACTATGGGAACACTTTATCAGAGTAAGGGGTGAATAAGCCAAGTGGCTCTCAACAAACAAGATCGAGCCCTGTGAGAGATGCATCAGAGGGAAGAGATCACCTTTCTTGATTTAGCAGCTAGGAGAAAACCTTCATAGGAAGGGAATGCATCAGGACAAAGAACAAGTCTTCCTTCCCTGACTGCCTCTCAGTTCACTCCACAATATTCCAGTGAGGGCACAGGTTTGGGCCTGCAGATATTCGCTTCATGGGGCAGGTCATTTGAAATTTCTTAGGTATTCTGACTAGAGCTGTAAAAAATTAAAGCATTTAAAAATTCCTTCTCAGGTTATTCTCTGTAAGGGTTCAACCTTATCTTAGGAAATTCACTTCCTATCTATCCACTTAATGTAGGAGAGAGATTCATTAAAAGGTTGGTGAGAAGTAACTAGGCCTACAATAAGAATCACTGGCATCATTAACTGAATTTTAGACCATAATGTGAAGCAGAAAAGACAAAAATTTTGGATATTATGAGTGGTTTAAAACAAAACAAAATTACTAAGACAGTTTAACATGGTGGTACAGTTAGAATGTGATTGAAGAAAGGAAAAGGGCACTTGGTATGTCATTACTTTTCAGTCTTCATTTTATCCCTTCAGGTATTGTGCAAATATTAGCTAATTATGCTTGTTTTTAGGTCAATAGATTAATTATGACTT
The DNA here is from genome assembly GCF_028021215.1 of Eschrichtius robustus. Lineage (NCBI taxonomy): Eukaryota > Metazoa > Chordata > Mammalia > Artiodactyla > Eschrichtiidae > Eschrichtius > Eschrichtius robustus. Next base: position 33,808,745 of record NC_090836.1, read on the forward strand.
TTAAGGCATTTGTTAATTTATACATTCAGAGATTATTTTAATGTTTATTAACCACTTCTTCTGTAATTAGGCATTATGGTAGCTTCCAGGAGTTTTATAGTTTGCATTTTATATTTAGGTCTGTGATCCATTTTGAGTTTATTTTTTATGAAGAATGTAAAGTCTGTGTCTAGACTCATTTTTTTGCATGTGGATACCTCATTGTTCTAGTACCATTTGTTGAAAAGATTATCATTGCTGCACTGTAATGCCTTTGCTCCTTGGTCAGAGTTGCCTATATTTATATTGGTCTATTTCTGGGCTCTGTATTCTGTTCCATTCATCTGTCTCTTTTCTCACCAATATCAGTGTCTTGGTTACTACAGATATATACTAAGTCTTGAAGTGGGGTAGTGTCAGTCCTCTGACTTTGTTTTTCTTCTTCAGTATTGTGTTGGTTATTTTGGGTCTTTTGCTTCTCCATATAAACTTCAGAACCAGTTTGTCAACACACAAAATAACATAAAATAACTTGCTGGGATTGGAATTGGGATTATATTGAATCTATAGATCAAGTTGGGAAGAACTGACATCTTGACACTACTGAATCTTCTTCCCTATCTTTTCATCTTTGCATGAAAATTTGCTAAAATATTTGTTCAATAAAAGAATAAATTGAACTCCTCCATACCACAGCCATATCTCAAAAGTTTATCTTCCTTCCACAGTTTAACACTGGCCAAATAACCAGCTGGTTAATGAGGTTAAACAAAGTTCTACCACTGAGAGGCTGCATCTTTGCATCAGGCCTGTCTGAGGGTGAAGGATGTATAGATTAGAAGTATTTAGCAGAAAGTGAGAGAAAGAACATAATTACAGTGTAGCTGAACTTACCTCAGGTTCAAAATCTATATGATTACATACACTCCAGAAGAGTCAGGGGAGCTTCTCATTCTCAACAAAACATTGTTTACCAACTAAGAATTTTTTCTGTGAAAGGCTATATTATTGACTCCTACTCAAATAAAAATATTAATTGCAGAAAACAAAATGGCATCCTCCCATAAAAGGAAACACACCAACAGAAGAGATAATAGAACCATAACCAAATAATCGTTACTATTGGCATTTTTAAGGAAGCCCTGAGGATGAATGCCTATAATAACTGACCAACCTTCTTGTGTATGTCAGGAATAACACCTGATTTAGTTGAGATATTGACTGTCCTTTGATGGAAATGCTAATCATTTTTGTGACATAACTTATTCAACAACTGCATACTTATAGTTTCTTAAGTGGAAGTTCACTTCTCCAAGGGCAAGAGATTTGCAATCTGATATTTTGTAAATTTTTAGCTGAGCTGTCTGTGAGGCAACTTGCCAACATCTCATTATATAATGTATTTTTAAAGAAATATAAAGGTACTTTATATGGTACTTTTTGTTTCTGCTAGAATGCTGAGAGGTTTGGTTCAGCAGAATACAAATCATTACAAATACCCTTTCCCAGAAATTCAAGACATCAATCAAAACAAATGTAACAAAAATGAAAACAACTGGAGGGTGAATAAAGAAAAATATGATGGAGTTGAAAACATAATGCATTTATTGATTGGAAAAAATTACTTATTAAGATACCAAAAAATTAAGCATAAAGGTTCTGGTTATTATTATTATTAAAGATTTCAGATATTGTTCAAATACAAATAAAGAATGAGTGGTCACTTAGATAATTCAAGTAAAAGTATTGCCTTTTGCCTGAAGTTTCCTGATTAATTACAAAACCTTCCTTTTCACCTTAACTGTAGAGATCGTTATATGATAGTCATGTAAGGAATTTAATTTTCAAGTGAAATCAAAAATCCCTTAAATGTCAAGATAATTCAAGATTTTGGACAGAAATATGGACATATTGAATTCAACACTGATAGTTAATTAAGACTAAAAGTGCTTGTTTAGCCATGATAAACCTTATATTATGCATTCAAAATTAGTTCATAAAACAGCAGATACATTTCTGCGTTCTAAAACTTGTGAGATCTTTATTCTAAGAAACTGAAACGACACTAGTGTTATTTATTAAATCTTCAAAACACCCAAGAAACTGTTTTGTAAATCTTTTTAAAAAATCTTCAGCAAGAAATTTTTTTTTTTAAACATCTTTATTGGAGTATAATTGCTTTACAATGGTGTGTTAGCTTCTGCTTTATAACAAAGTGAATCAGTTATACATATACATATGTCCCCATATCTCTTCCTTCTTGCATCTCCCTCCTTCCCACCCTCCCTATCCCACCCCTCTAGGTGGTCACAAAGCACCGAGCTGATCTCCCTGTGCTATGCGGCTGCTTCCCACTAGCTATCTATTTTACGTTTGGTAGTGTATATATGTGCATGCCACTCTCTCACTTCTTCCCATCTTACCCTTGCCCCTCCCCATATCCTCAAGTCAATTTTCTAGTAGGTCTGTGTCTTTATTCCCGTCTTGCCCCTAGGTTCTTCATGACCATTTTTTTTTCTTTTTTTTTTAGATTCTATATATATGTGTTAGCATACGGTATTTGTTTTTCTCTTTCTGACTTACTTGACTCTGTATGACAGACTCTAGGTCCATCCACCTCACTACAAATAACTCCATTTCATTTCTTTTTATGGCTGAGTAATATTCCATTGTATATATGTGCCACATCTTCTTTATCCATTCATCTGTTGATGGACACTTAGGTTGCTTCCATGTCCTGGCTATTGTAAATAGAGCTTTCAGCAAGAAATTTTGAACAAAAGCCAAAATATTTCTTTTAACCTCATAAAGAAAGTAAATAATTCTGGCACGAGTGCAAAGAGCTGCAAGATTCCTGCCAATATACAGCTGTAGCTGCTTTGTTCTTTTATTTTATTTTTAAGTCAGTGAGCAGGCCATGATGGGTGAAAAATTAATCTCAGGTTTATGTTTCTGCTGTTTAATTTATCTTCTTTTCATTTCTCCACTGTATAAAACAAATTGGTAAGGAGGTTCTACCAATTACTGAACTTCAAAAATATTATCTCTATGCAGATCCCTTTCAAATACCTGTTCCCTCCCCCAGCTTGTCTCCAAATTCTGGTCTCATTTACTCAAGTGTCACTAGGTATCACAACCTGGATGTCTAATGGGAAACTAAAACCTAGCACATTCAAAAGTAAATTCTTCGTCAACTCACTTTCCCACCAAAACGCTACCTCCCCTTTGCCAAATGGAAGCAATCTTCCACTCCCATGGGCAAGCCAAAAGATAAGGACTCATCTCTGAACTTTTTCCTTTTGCTCACCTCCTACTTCTAATCAGTGTTAATTTCTCACTGGTCCATACTTGAAGCCAAGGACCACATATTTTGGCTCTATTAAATCTCTAGGATCTAGCCCAGTGTACATGATAGACACAAATGTTTTAAAACAAAGTTGCCTATATAACTGCTTCTACTACTACTACTGCTAAGTAAATTGCTGATTTTACCTACCTATATTGCAAATTGTATTGGCAGCTGCACTGCATTAGAGAAGTCATTAGGTCTTGGAAGATAAATGGTATCATTTTGTTCCTCCCAATTGGATAAATGCATGGAATTATCCTCAAGTCAGGGTTAACTGTTTAACAGTGATTCTTGTGCTTTAAGTGTTCTAAATGATGGCAGCTTCATAGCCATTCACAACTGTGGTGATTTTTCTTTAGTTATCAGCTTTCTTCTGCGACATGTTAACCTTCTGTGGCATTAAACATACACACACATACTCACACACAAGTGCACACACATATATTTATTAATCACACCTTCCATGCAAAGTATTTAATCCTTAATAAGAATACAAATATATGTATAAGGTATGTTCTGTTCCCTAACTTCTAATCTAGTTTGGGGTAATTAGAAATTAACACAGATGTCTTGTGTACATTTTTCAAATAATTCTCACAATTGACATATGCTGGAATAACTTGCTCAAAATGGACTAGCTATATGAGTGAGTTCTGACTTTTTCCACACTTTTGTCTCTCAATCTCATTGCCTTTTGATAATACAAAAATCTAAAATACTGTGACCATATGTATAGATTTCCCAGGATAGTTTCATAGTCAGATATTTTGCTCTACTTATTATCTTCATAAGCCATCAAGACCTATCAGAAATAGCTGATTTGGGGCTTCCCTGGTGGCACAGTGATTAAGAATCTGACTGCCAATGCGGGGGACACGGGTTTGACCACTGGTCCGGGAAGATCCCACGTGCCACGGCGCAACTAAGCCCGTGCACCACAACTACTGAGCCTGCGCTCTAGAGCCCATGAGCCACAACGAATGAGCCCATGTGCTACGACTACTGAAGCCCGTGTGCCTAGACCCCGTGCTCCGCAACAAGAGAAGCCACCACAATGAGAAGCCCGCGCAGTGCAACGAAGAGTAGCCCTCGCTCGCCGCAACTAGAGAAAGCCCGTGCACAGCAACAAAAACCCAACGTAGCCAAAAAGAAAGAAAGGAAGAAAGGAAAGAAAGAAAGGAAGAAAGGAAAGAAAGAAAGAAATAGCAGATTTTGGCAAAGAAACCACTTCTCCAAAATACTTTTCTTCTCAACCTCTTAAATTGTCTTCAAATGTTTAATAATCAAATGTCCCTATATTCATTTGGAAGTGGCCTTGCATTTGGAAGACAAGCAAGAACATAATAATAAGGTATCAGTGAGTCAAACAGCTGCTCCAAGACTTTAGACAAGGGATAGGACCTCACAGAAGGATATTGTCAGAGGACAGTTTTTCTTACAAAGATGATCTTGATCTAGGTCTTCATAATAGGAGAGGTTTTAGTTTTCTCATCCATAAACTGAGGTTAATAGTAGTAGCTACATTATTGGTTCATGTGAAGATTACTTGAGTTAATGCTTAAGCTTCTAGAACAAAGTCTGGCTTACAAAATGAGAGGTAATAGAGTGTGGATATCTCAACTACTAAGCTAAAAACTTATAATTGAGTTTTTTTATTTCTGTAACATAGTATAATGTGTACCACATACAATAGATACTCAATAGATATTTGTTGAAGTGATGGTGTATCACTGATAAATTTTGAAGCAGAGAGTACAAGTAAGTTAAATTTTCTAAAGATAAATTTAATTTTACATTATTCACTTGGTTTCAGATATTTGGATACATGTTCATTAAAATAACAAGCGCACAGGCAAGAGTTCCTCTTGGTAGCAGGGATCAAAGGCAGATCCATTGAGATTGCACTGATTCTTGTGCTTAATTAGACTCAAAGCTTCTGAAGTTTGAAAACTTGCCTCTACTTCTATTTGCATCTGGGCCTTGTATAGGGACTTTCCCATATTAGGTACCCAATCAGTATTTGCTGATTGATAAGACTTGGGTTTGATACAAAGAAGTCATTACTTACATTAAGAGAGCATAAAATTATTTTCAGAAGTTATAGATCCCTCTTTTATATTTCAGTTTTTTAATAATCTACATCTTTGTTCTGTAATTTCATATAAATGGAGAGATATTCACTCTTGCCTTACTGGCAATTTAATTAATCTTTGATAAAAATTTGAATAGAAAGTGTATAGCCCAAGACCTTGTTGTCACTATAAATCTGAAACCTTGATGCTGTGAGGACATAAGGATGCAGGAGTTAGGGAGTTTCACCAATAACTGTTCTGGTCATGGAACACTGAAAAGGAGCCTGAAGAACCGTGTTCTTCAACCAAAGAAAGCACTTAGGATTAAACATTATGATGACATTTTCTTTCAGAACAATTCAGCAATGGAAACTTACTCACTGCCTGTGGAAGAAACCAAAAGTTCAACACACGACATTTAAGGTCCTATAATTTGATGATATTTTCTCCCCACTTATCTTTCTTAAATGCTCCCATGAGCATAGGCCCTAGTCATATTAAATACCTGAGTTCCTTGAATTTGACATATACTTTCCTACTTTATGCTTTTACTATTGCTACATCCTCCTGCTTGCTTGGCTCTGTGAGCCAAATGTACACCAGTGATTTACTTTTAGTAATAGCTCAATAAATTTATTCAACAGATGTTAAATTGAGCATCTTCAATGTTTAAGACATCACATCAGGTAATATGGGGCATTGAAAAATACAATCTTCTACTGAGGTATTTATAACCTAGAAATTCCCTCACTGAATATACGTCTTTGATTTAACAGTACTTATGTTGCTGCTGCAAAATGTCTCAATTTGGTAGCTACTTCACAAATATGTATGGAATTAATGAATGAATAATTAAAAATTACCATCCAGCTACCTTTATATGATTATTTTATTTTATACTCTTCAAAAGAAAATGAAACAAACTTCTCGGTCTTTGAACAGCATTCAATAAAAAACAAGGTCTATTAAATTGCACAAACATTCAAAGACATCCTCTTACATGTGTTTCAAAAATAAATACTTATTGAATTGTTTGAATTGAAGCACATTAAAAAATGATTCTCTTATGCTGTTTCTAGAAATAAGGGCCTAAATTATCTGGGTAGAAATCAGTCATGAGTTTAAGTACTCATGAAATGACAAGAGTCAGTGACTCTTCCTTGTTATTTAAAATAAAATGTCAACGGTTACATCTTGTTATTTCAGAAGGTCTGTGCCTTCCATGTGGTATCTCTCTTAACCTGAACAGCAGCTAATAGGAGTTACAAGATCATCAGCCTCATTCTGCAATCATGGATGGGTCACTTGTCAGAAAACAGTATGAAATTCTATGTACCTTTAGATTGGTGAGGTAGAACAAAGGTCTGCTCTTTTATATGCAGGACATACAGAAAGATCTGTGCAGTAAGGAGCAGTCACTCACATCATGGGCCTTTGCAGTTGCTTTAGGGAGAAGGACTTAGAGTGGAGCCTCAATAGCAGAGTGGCAGCAGCAATGAAGCCTTGTTATTAGACATGGCCATTTCCACAGAGGAATAAAGCCACACAAAGGGGAGATTAGGGTCCAGGAAGTCTTTAATAAAACTCCCAGTGTAAATTGAGTGAGTGGTTTCAACCTGCCACCTTTTCTTCACAGGTCTTGTCCTTTGGTGCATGTGTGGGAAAGCAAAAGTTCTATCTTGCTGGCATGGGAATTTTTTCTGCTGTCAAAGACTTATTAAATCCTACTTTGGATTTTTAGATATGATTCACAGGGAAGGTATCACAGAGCATGTTTCTTTGTAGTAGTCCAGCTATCTCAGATCAGTTTGACTTCAGTTAGGCAACAGGAGAGGTTAATAGAACGTTCAATCATGTCATTATAGTCCAACAAGAGAATCTCATTTAAAAATAGGAAAACTTCCAGGTATTTGTCAAAGCAATATATCAAGATGCCTTGTTCATTATGATAAATCAGAAGTAAAGTAAATCAGATGTAGACAGAGAGGATATTCAATTCTCACCCAGACCAAATGCCACAACAAGGTATAGTGCAGACATAATTTTAAGAGGTAGGTTATTAAGTGTTGCATATCTTTTGATTTGGAGAGTGCACTGGCTAAAGATGTGGCCTAATGAATTCAGAACACATTTGCATGTTCTCTGCGAGTAGTGGAAATATTCCAACCTTCACTTAACACATTAACTGCAATAGTTCTTGAACTTTAGTATGCCTACAAATTACCTAGGAAGCTTGATTAAAATGCAGATACCTGGACTATTCCCTTAGAGACTCTAATTATTCTTGGGAGTTGTCAGAAATCTGCTTTATTAACAAGCACACCAAATACTGTTAATGTAGGTGGTCCCTAGACCATATTTTGGAAAACACTGACAGTGTTTTGAAAGATATGTTAATCACTGAGTGTACAAAATATCATTTCTTATGATTTAGAGCAAGAACAGATTCTAAGTATCTTTTAAAAAAATTAAACAGTAGAAAATAAAGGATTTAAATCTGCCTGGAATAGAATTCAGACCCGGCTCTGTTACCAGCTGTGTGTCTTTGGGCAATCGCCATGATTCTCAGAACTCGTTCTATTTGGCAAGCTCTAATGAGATAATATGTAGATTGGGAATTTGTAAAGTTTTTAGCACATTTACAAGTTATTGCTCCTTAATTGTTCCCATGTGTCTGAAGTTACCTTGTTACCTTCAGTTTTCTTATTCATCCACCTGGCTCTGTTCAGTTCCTTCCAACATGTACCATAATGTAAATCATTGACAACAGAGGGATTATTAGTTCCACTCCCCACTGTCCTTCCCTAAGTCTTACTAAAACTCACCAGCTATGTTTTACTTTTCATTTAATATTCATCTGATATTTTGTGCAGCAATTCTTTGCCACAACTAGCACTAGATTCTGAGGATTCAAAGTAGAATAAATTATGGAGTTGAATAATAAACTGATTCTTTTTTTATTTAGTATCATTGATTTAAAATATTATATTAGTTTCAGGTGTACAACATAATGATTCAATATTTTTATAGATTACATTCCATTTAAAGTTATTATAAAGTATTGGCTATATTCCCTGTGCTGTACAATACTCTTGTATCTTATTTTATACGTAACAGTGTGTACCTCTTATCCCCTACCCCATCTGTCTTCTCAATGGTAACCATCGGTTTGTCCTCTATATTTGTGGGTCTGTTTCTGTATGGTTATATTCACTTGTTTATCTTTTAGATTCTACATGTAAATGATAACATAGAGTATTTATTTTTCTCTGACTTATTTCACTAAGCATAATACCCTCCAGGTCCATCAGTGTTTTTCCAAATGGCAAAATTTCATTTTTTTAATGGCTGAGTAATATGTATTATATAATATATATATTATACTATATATAATTATATTATATTATATTATACATGTATATTATATGTATATAATATCATATCATTTGCAAATATTTTCTCCCATTTTGTAGGAAATCTTTTCTTTTGTTGAAGTTTTCCTCTGCAGTGAAAAAGCTTTTAAGTTTAATTAGGCCCAATTTGTTTATTTTTGCTTTTATTTCTTTTGCCTTGAGAGACTTATCCAAGAAAACACTGCTACAATTTATGTTAAAGAGTATTTCACCTCTGATCTTCTAGGAATTTTATGGTTTCAGGTCCTACTTTAGGTCTTTAAACCATTTCGAGTTTATTTCTGCATATAGTGTGAGGGAATGTTCTAATTTCATTGTTTTAAATGTGACTGTTCCATTTTCCCAGCACCACTTGTTGAAAAGACTGTCTTTTCTTCATTGTTTATTCTTGCCTCCTTTGTAGTAGATTAATTGAACATAAATGTGTGGCCTTATTTCTGGACTCTCTATTCTGTTCGATTAATCTATGTGCCTGTTTTTGTTCCAGTACCACACAGTTTTGATTATTGCAGCATTGCCATATAGTCTGAATACAGGGAATGTGAAACCTCCAGCTTTATTCTGTTTTTATTAATCAAGATTGCTTTCACAGTCTTTTGTGATTCCATATCAATTTTAGGATTATTTTTTCTACATCTGTGAAAAATGTCCTGGGTATTTTGATAGGATTGCATTAAACCTGTTGATTGCTTTGGGTAGTGTGGACATTTTAACAATGTTAATTCTTCCAATCCATAAACATGGGATATATTTCCATTTCTTTGTAACATCTTCAATTTCCTTCAACAATGTTTTATAGTTTTCAGAGTATAGGTCTTTCACCTCCTTGGTTAAGTATATTCCAAGGTATTTTATTCTTTTTGATGTGATTTTAAACAAGACTGTCTTCCTGCTTTCTCTTTCTGAAAGTTCATTATTAGTGTACAGAAAAGCAACAGATTTTTGTATGTTAATTTTGTATCCTTCAGTTTTACTGAATTCATTTATTAGTTCTAATAGTTTTTTGGTGGAGACTTTAGGGTTTTATATATAGGGTATCAGGTCATCTGCTAATAGTGACAGTATTACTCTTCCTTTCCAATTTGGATGCCTTTTATTTTTCTTGTCTGATTGCTCTGGATAGGACTTCCAAAACTATGTTAAATAGAAATGGTGAAAGTGAAAATCCCTGTCTTCTTCCTGATTTTAGAGGAAAACCTTTAGTTTTTCACCATTGAGTATGATGTTAGCTGTGGCTTTGTCATAAATGGCCTTTATTATGTTGAGATATGTTCCCTCTACACCAACTTTGATGAAAGCTTTTATCACAAATGGATGTTGAATTTTGTCAAATGCTTTTTCAGAGTTATCAAGAGGATCATGTGATTTTTATCCATTGTTTTGTTAATATGGTATGTCATATTGATTGTTTTGTAGATATTGAACCATCCCTACATCCCTGGAATTAATTCCACTTGATCATGATGTATGATCCTTTTTATATGTTGTTGAATTTGATTTGCTAATATTTTGTTGAGGATTTTTGCATCTATATTCATCAGAGATATTGGCCTATAATTTTCTTTTTTTTCTGTAGTGCCTGTGTCTGGTTTTGGTATCAAAATAATTGTGGCTTCATAGAGTGAATTTGGGGTGTTCCCTACTCTTCAATTATTTGGAATAGTTTGAGAAGGATAGGTATTAAGTCTTCATTGTACATTTTGTAGAATTCCTCTATGAAGCCATTTAGTCCTGTACTTTTGCTTGCTGGGAGATTTTTGTATACTGATTCAATTTCACTATTGTGATTGATCTATTCAGATTATCTATTTCTTCCTAGTTCGGTCTTGGAAGATTGTATGTTTCTAGGAATTTATCCTTTTTTCTAGGATGTCCATTTTTTGCCACAGTATTCCTTATTATTTTTGGTATCTCTGTGATAACAGTTGTAATATTTCATCTTTCATTTCTTATTCTGCTTATTTGTGTCCTTTCTTTTTTTTCATAATAAGCCTGGCTAAAGGTTTATCAATTTTATTTTCTTTTCAAAAACTAGCTCTTAGTTTCTTTGATTGTTTCTTTTTTTTTTTTTTTTGGTCTAAATTTTATTTATCTCCTTTCTGATGTTTATTATATCCTTCCTTCTACCAACTTCGGGCTCTGCTTGTTCTTTTTCTAATTCCTTTAGATGATAGGTTAGGTTGTTTATTGTAGATTTTTCTTGTTTCTTGAGGTAGGCCTGTGTTGCTACAAACTTCCCTCTTAGAACTGCTTTTGCTGCATCCCATACATTTTGGAAAGTTGTGTTTTTGTTTTTATTTGACTCAAGGTATTTTCTGATTTCTTCTTTGATTTCTTCATTGAACCATTGGATTTTTAGTAACATGTTGTTTAGGCTTCACACGTTTGTGTTTTTCACATTTTTCCTCCTGTAATTGATTTCTAGTTTCATACCATTGTGGTTGGAAAAGATGCTTGATATAATTCCTATCCTCCTAAATTTCTTGAGACTTGTGTTGTGGTCTAGAATGTGATCTATCCTGGAGAGCGTTTCATCTGCAGTTGAAAAGAATGTGTATTCTGCTGGTTTTGGATGGAATGTCCTATAGATATCTATTAATTCTAACTGGTCTGATGTGTCTTTTAAAACAACTGTTTCCTTATTGTTTTTCTGTCTGGATAATATGTTTCAATTTCTATCTATTAATATTTGATTCATATATTTAAGTTCTCCTGTATTAGGTACATACATGTTAACAAATGTTATACCCTGTTTTTGTATGATCCCTTTATCATTACATAATGCCCTTCTTTGCCTTTTGTGTTTTGTAACTTTGGTTTAAAGTCTACTTTGTTTGATATGAGTACTGCTAACCCAACTTTTTTTCATTTCCATTTTCATAGAATATCTTTTTCCATCCCCTTACTTTCAGTCCGTGTGTGTCTTTAGCTCTGAAGTAAATCTTTTGTAGGCAGCATTTTTTTTGTTGTTTTTTGTTTTGACAGAGACATCAATGATTTTTTGGAGAGAGGGATCTTACAAGTCTAAAACAAAGGGTTCTGGAGCAACACCCGACAGTGTACAGCAGGCAGAAGGCAGGACATTGTTTTGTTTTTTTATCCAATCAGCCACCCTATGCCTTTTGAGTGGAGCGTTTAGTTTGTTGACATTCAGTGTGATTATCGCTGAGTGTGTACTTATTGCCTTTGCTTATTTGGTTTCAGTTTGTCCTTGTAGTTATTCTCTGTTCTTTTTTTAGTTTCTTCCTCTGTGGTTTGATGACTATCTTTAGTGTTATACTTTGGTTCCTTTCTCTCTGTTTTTTGTTTATCTATTGTATGTTTTTGATTTGCGGTTACCATGGAGTTCACATATGTTGACCTGTAACTATATCTACTTGTTTTAAACTGGTAGTCATTTAAGTTCAAACACATTCTGAAAGAGGTACAGTTTTTTCTCTCCTCCCCCATGCTTTATGTTTTCAATGTTATATTTTACATTATGATGTCTATCCCTTAAGTGTTTATTGTGGTTATATTGATTTTACATTTATTGTCTTTTAATCTTCATACTAATTTATTTAAATTGTTGATCCACAGCCTTTATTATATATTTGCCTTTACTAGTGGTATTTTCCCTTTCCTCTAAATTCTTCTTGTTGTAGCCTTTTCTTTTCCAACTAAAGGTGACCTTTTATCACTTCTTGTAAGATCAGTTTAGTGTTGATGAACTCTTTTAGTTTTTGCTTGTCTGAGAAGTTATCTTTCTCACCTTTAATTCTGAATGATAACCTTACGGGTTAGAGAATCCTAGGTTTTAGGTTTTTCATTTCAGCACTTTAAATATATCATGACACTCCCTTCTGGCTTGCAAAATTTCTGCAGAAAAAATCAGCTGAAGCTTTATGGGAATTCACTTGTAAGTGACTCTTTGTTTTTCTCTTGCTGCCTTTAAAATTCTCTCTTTATCTTTAACTTTTGCCATTTTAACTATGAGTCTTTTTGGGTTCATCTTGTTTGGGACTCTCTGTGATTCCTGCACCTAGAAATCTGTTTCTTTCTTCAGCTTCAGGAAATTTTCAGTCATAATTTTATCCAATACATTTTCTACCCCTTTCTCTCTTCTCCTCCTGGGATCCCTATAACACATGTTAGTGCACTTGATGTTGTCCCCAAGGTCCTTTAAGCTGTCCTCATTTTTTTAAAGTTTGTTTTTCTTTTGCTCTTCTGATTAGGTGATTTCCATAATCCTATTTTTCAGATCACTTATGCATTCTTCTGTATCACTTATTCTGCTGTTAGTTCCTTCTAGTGTATTTTTCAGTTCTGTTATATTTTTCTGATCTATTTGGTTTTTATATTTTCTAGTTCTTATTAAAATTCTCACTGTGTTCATCTATTCTTTCCCCAAGTTCAGTTAGCATTCTTATTACTACTTGTTTGAACTCTGTATCTGGTAAATTATTTATTTCTATTTCATTAGGGGTTTTTTTTCCTTTTTTGTTCTTTCATTTGAAACAGTCTTCTCATTTTGTTTAACTTTCTCTGTCTCTACGATATTAGGTATAACAGTTACCTTCCCCAGTCTTGAAGGGTTATCCTAGTGTGGGAGCATTCCTATGCAGTCTGCATATATCCAGTGACTTTGGTGGGAGAGCTAGATCTGAAGTGAGCATGGGTCATGTCTTCCCTTGGAGTGTGCTGGCAACTACCACCTTGGAGGGAGGTAGGACTGAAGATGGAGTGGCTAGGACCAGAGCCAAGTTTAAGCCAGGGCTTCTCCTGTGCTCAGTGGCAATCAGCCCCCTATCAAGGGCAGGGATGGTGCCCAAGGTGCTGGAGCAGAAGCCCTAAAATTTGTATCTGAGCTGGTTTTGTTCTAATTGTGTAAAGTCTCCTTGGCAATGGCAGCTTTCACCCTAATGGAGAGCAGCACCAGTGCAAGAGAGGCTGGATCCAGTGCCTGGTATGGGCTGAGGTGAGTTCTGGGATTATCACAGGAAACTGGTCAGAATCCCAGGCAATTTTCAATCTACAGCCTCTGCACCACTCCTGGGAGTAAGCAAACATCTGCATGCACTCTTCACAAGAAAAGTCTTGGTTTCTCATAGCCCTCTGGTAAGTCTCACAGGTTTTCAAACCAGCTAAGGGGACTCATCTTACCAGGGTCTGACTCCAGGGCTGGGGTGCCTCATATGTGACTTGATCCCCAGGGAGGATCCTCAAGCCTGTGATATCCTCATCCCTCTTCTGTGTCCCCTGCTAGGGGCTTGGACCCTGACCCAATCACTTCTTTTCCCTTCCTACCTGATTGCATGTGGATCTTTCTTTAAAGTTTTGGTTGTAGAAGAGCCTTTCTTGCCAGTCTCCAGGTTGTTTTCAGCAAGAGTTGCTCCATGTGTAGATGTATTTTGAAGTGTTCATGGTGGAAGGTCAGCCCAGCATCCTCCTGCCCTGTCATCTTGATCTCCCTCATAAACTGATTCTTATTAGTACACTGATGAGAAAGAGGTTAAGTGGAATCCCACATGTATATGTTTGAGTTTTAAATCTTGCTTGACAAAGCAGCCCCTCCCTTATTCATTGACTGAATCAATGATTTTTGGAATTGCAAATAATGAAGAAATCATATTGCGTTATTTGCTTATTATTACTATTTCTATTTTCCATTAGCATCTCAATTTTGTAATTTCAAGCAAAATAATTATGTAGTATTGGTACCATGTCAGTTCCATTGGGGAGATAGTTTAGAATCAGCAGGAACTTTCTTTATTTTCTTGAATTTCAAGAGATATCTAACCACACATACACATACTCCTGAAATGTGGGACAAAATATCTGTAGGACTCTCTGTTTATTTATCATATAAAAATGATGGTTTCCTGAAACTATCCCAACAAAAAGCATGACTACATCAGTTATAATCTTGCATGACATCATGGGCTGGCAAGAAATATGTGCTATAAATATCACAAACAGGGTTCCATTATTTTTTAGTCCTTCTGCAGGCATTACATCATTTTAGAAATAAGCAAGTAATTAATTTAATCATAAATCCAATTATCTAAACATATGAGCATTCAGTTTTCTGTAAAATGCAATGTGTGCTGTCAGCACGCAATAAATACCCATATCTTCAGAAAGCCTTCAGATATTTTTCCCTCAGCAGCCTCCAAGTCATTAATTTCACAGTCTGATAATTTTATATTTATTGAAATGTTTTCAAATGTATTTATTATATTGCTTTTCTTTTTACATATACTTCACACATAATCAAGTGGCAGGCTGCTTCAGCAGCTAAGGCAGTTGCAATCTGAAAACCATCACATTCTACCTGTTAGATGAGCAGTGTATGACTCTATTCTGGAAAAGAAGGATAATGTTTATAATCATTTTCAGAAAATGTGGTGGTTTTCTTGGCTGTGTACTGTTATTCCTTGGCTTAGAACAGCATGTTCTTCAAATTTTTTTACATCTGTAAGCTGCTAAAACACTGTTAAAAACTATTAGACTGAGACAATAATAATTTGACAATAGAGTTTAAAGAAGTCAATATGAGGCTGGAGAAGACCATCTAACGTATGAAATTATATAGCTATGTTTAAATTGTTTTTAATAATCTGAAAATTAACTGGAGCTGTAAAATATTGATATACAAATGCTTAATGTGTAGTATATACAGTACCTCCTTTCTAAAGGATAAGAATTTTTAAATAGATAATATTCCTTTTTTAAAAGATTCCCATTTTTTAAATTCAAAACTGATTTTGGGACTTCCCTGGTGGTCCAGTGGTTAAGACTCCGTGCTTCTACTGCAGGGGGCATGGGTTCAATCCCTGGTCAGGGAACTAAGATATTTTGTATGCTGCGTGGCGCAGCCAAAAAAAAACTAATTTTATTTCTGGAAAATTTTAGTTAATTTCACTTTAATGTTTTGACTTCTGTTATGTACAGATGTCAAAGGGCTTTTACTTACACACATGTATCCATATGCATACATAATTTACTCCTCACAAAAATCTTCTGAAGAATGGACTTGGATTTCCATTCTACAGACTGGGTGACTGACACCTCAGGAAAATGAAGTGATGTGTGCCGCAAAGGCAGAATTTCAGATTGAGTCGAGGATAAAATGTCCCCTGGTTTTGTAGAGTAAGAGCTATTGATGTCTTTTCACCTAGGATCATCTGTGCTCAACACCAGCAAACTTCCTCTATTTTCTGGAAACTGAACTCTATAGCAAATGTTCTTTAGAACCAGAGCAGAGTGATGAGTATCATAAATAAAATTTTAGGTTAAATATTTTTTGACATGGCCTTTCATGAGCTGTGTTGAGGATAAATCAGAATAGATTCCTGATATCCCCCCAAATCATTTTTCTTTCTGAAAGAGATGTGACAATTTGCTAATACATATTAGTATTTTCTCAATATTTCTAAAATTTTGTTCTCTCTCAATGTAAATGTTTGTATAGACATCGGTTCAATGAAATATTAGATTTATTGATATTGATGGAACAAACTTTGATTATACAGCAGCACTAAATACTTTGTGAATAATTGTTAGTGGCTAAATGTTTGCTAATGTACTGTTGAAGCTTTTTTGAATAATTATATGGCTATCTCATGACAGAATAAAACAGGGCAAGAACTAGATGATGTCTGTCCAGGAGAAAAATGTATACATAGATATGGACCAAATTTCTCAAAGGAGAACCATAACATCATCTAAAGTAAAGAGAGAAAAGTTGGAGAAAGAAAAGCATGGAAAGACAGAAGGGAGAATGCAGGAAGGGAATAAAGATTTTCACCCTGTGTTGCCTTATTATATTTTTGTTGTTGTAGTTGTTTAAATACATGAGTAAGAGATTTAGTAAACGATGTTGGAGAAAAGAAGTTAAGTTCTTTGGAAATTACTATAGTTGCAATACATGTTAGACAAACACCAGTCACTGGACACCTATAGAGATGTGATGGGTTTTGGGGGGAAGCATCTGCACTGCCTGGTGTAAGGCCTAGGCTGAGAGTAGGAGAAATTAGCCAGCACAACATGGCCTGGGGACAGGAAAGCATCCCCGGGTTCCAGGAGCTGGTCATTCTGTTCTTCTGGTTATTGAGAAGGAAAATGTTTACTCCTTTAACTGGCACATCTTTGTCCGACTTGTTTTCTTCCTATGCCACTTCACTTGCTGCAACACTTTCAGGCCCATGGGGGCTGGGATCTGTCTGCGGATTACTGAGTGACAGGTCCTAAAGGGACAATTAAGAAGAGCCATTTCTTCCACACTAGCAAGCATGGGCACAGCCTTGCTGCCTCTCTCCTCTATTGCACTGCTGAGAGGATAGGATCAGGAGTCACAGTGATGGGATAACTGGTGACACAAGAAAACAAATTAGCAGCAGAAAACAAATGGGTGCACAACATGCGAGAGATGCTTTTATACTGAAACAGCAAGAAACCCATTAAATAAAATAAAATACGTGCTGTCAGAATGAGGGCTCACTATCCTATTGAAATATGCAATATTTTGGAGTGAAGGAAAAGATAGTGTGGCTCAAAATAATGAAAAACATTTCCTTCTGACTAGAGTGAGCATATTCAAATCAGAAGACAGAGACTTCCAACAACACTCAATAAAGTGCATATTAAAAATGCTTTAAAATATTTCTACTTAGAATATTCCTCTTCTAGAGTGTATTTATATGCAGCAATAATCCCTATCAAAGACCAGAGCCCCAGTAAGAGATACTCCTTATTACCTATTGTCAGCATCCTATCCTTATTCTAAGGAACTAAAGTTTAATTTTGTTTGTGGCAAGTGTTTTGGAATACAGTTATGGAATGGTCCAGTCATTTCTTCATTTATTCAATAAATATATATCAAATGGCTTCTATGTGCCAGGCATTAGAGGCATAACAATAAACAATGACATGTTGTTTTCTCCTGTAGCCTGATGGGCCTAAGATCTTGTAGAACAATAGTTAATATTTATCGAATATTTTCACAGTAAACATTTCACATTGCACAATCTTATGCAATGCTTGTAATAGTCCTATGAAATAGACATTTTTTCATACTTTGTGCATGAGGAAAATTAGAGTCAGAGCTTGAGTGATTTGCCCAAAGTTACAAGCTAAATAATGGTTGAGCCAAACTTCAGACAAGATCTGGCTGACTTCCCCTGATCTCTTTTTACTATGCCTTACCTCACTTTCCCATATACTGTGGGTGTTGTCTAAGAAGGAAATGTAAAATAATATCCTTGACCGAGAAATTCCTTCTGTACCTTATTTACAATTTCCTGAAATCACTTGCTCTGTGTAGACACAGCCAACCTTCCTTTAGACCTGCCCTGTTTCTTTCCCAGATTCCCTGTAGACTCAATGAGGTAAACAGACCAAAATCTCACTCACACAATTCGTCAAAACTAATAATCTGAAGGATACTCTCACTGTAATTGTCCTTCATTTTTACCTGATTCTTTTTCTTTCTGGTCAGTACTGCTTCCTCTACACACAATACAAAAACGGCAGCAGCATTCCTTGCTCTTTCGTTGAATATTATTAGTATGTAGAGTTACTGTTTAGAATTACTTTAGAATTATCAATTTATAACAGTTTATTAATTGATAAATTTGAACTATTTAAAATCCAATAATTACTGCCACATGAAACCGAACATGCTTTGTAATTTGCAAAATGTTTGCAAATATATTATCTAAATTAATCTTTACAAAAAGAACTGTTTGATTGACACAGCAGTTTTGGCACAATTTATGTTTGCCTTTCTACCTTCCTCCTCATTAAAGGAACTTGTCCTAATTAGTGTGCATAACTCAATGAAAGGAATTAGAAACCAATAGGTCAAGAAAATGCTGAAATGTACATTTTTCGAGACAAACTTTAGGAGACATAAACAATGTGCACAGGTTTCAATAATTTTAATTTAGGTTATATTTAAATATTAATGATAACAAAATAAAAAGCTAATATCCTTCCATAGATCATTTCATTGATTTCCCTGCCTCCTGAAGGAATTTTTTTTCATTCTTCACCTTTATTTACCTGTTTCTTTTTCTCTCTGATAGGTTCTGCTTAGTAAAAGAAATAAAATAAAATTTAAATTTAGAAGTGTAGACTTAATACAGTTTATACAGATGTGTAGTTCTCACCTTCTTACATATGTCCAAGAGAAATAAATTGGTCATAAATCAATCCTGGCATGTAAAAATTATCTGTTGAATATTTTTCCTCTTACAAAGATGTTTTAAATATCTCCTGTTGTTAAGTTGACCCATTTCTGCTATGTTTTCTCTAAGAATTCAACACAAATTTTTCTAGAAATAAATGATTTTTCACTTTAAAATAACCTATACACCAAAAGGGACAAATATGTTTTTCCTGGTCCATGTAGTACCAACTAAATATTTTTACCAGTCTCTGCAAATGTTAAGATTCTGGCAAACTGGGGGGGGGGGGGGGGGGTAAATATAGTCTTTAAATCCATCATATTAAAAAAAATAAGTAGTACCTTTGCATGTCATTATGATGCAACAAATCAGTACAGTTTTATTTTTGCTGTTTTGGATAATATTTAAATATATTTATATATTGATCATCATAACATTACATATTTTCTTTTCAGAATTGCTTTTATGCTCTATCTTAATATTTTACATTCAATTTTATGTCATGAGGTTTTTCTATCCTATTTCTTATATATTCTTTGAAAACTTGATTTAATATCCTTTCAAATTGAAGGGGCTACTGTGTCCCAATTGAAGAAGTCTCTTTCTAATGCCCTGGAACATTAGAAAATTTGTTATACCTCCACCATAATGCCCTGCCTGTCACCACCAGGCCCATTCCCACTGTGATGTATTTTGCAATGCTTTTAATTAAAATGATTAACATGCTTTCAAGTTTAATAGCATGTAGATCCAAAAAAGTTTCATTGCACTGACTTGTGTACACATAAGTGTTCCTATTGATCTGTGAACTTCTTAAGGGTAAGCAGACTATGTCTTTCTTATAGATTCCTTTATCTGTATGCTTGGTTGCAGATGGATTTACAAAGAAGATGACGAAGCTTAAGTCATGGGACCCCTCACTTACATGGGGCTATTTCAGCGCCCTGATACCTCACCAGTATAATCATGTGGTCATAAGTTTTTGCAGAATTTATAAAAGCAAGATATTTTATTTAGAGTGCTGCATAGTTTCGTAGCTTAGTTTATATTAGTAATTTTGTCTTCTTATCTTTAAAGATGGTTCTCCAAATTTTAAAGATTTGGCCACACAAAACCTAGATTCTTCCTTATAAGGAGTAATTATTTGCTTTCTGTTAAATGAATAAAATAAAGAAATGAAGAAGGGGAAAGGGAATGAATATATTATTAATCAATATATTTTAATGTCTAAAAATTAGCATTTCTGGCAAAAATTTTGCATAAGCCACCACCAGGCAATGCTAACATATAACTCTTGTACAGTGTCTATGCATTTACAAAGCCCTTATACAAATATATCTTTTATTAAATCTACCAGCCCTTCAAGTAAATTTAAACTTCAATTAAAATAATTGACATTGAAATGTTCACAACTGTGCTATTTGTAAAAAAGATATTACTATGCTCAATTATTAAAAAGTTAAAAACTAAAACATATCAATTGAGTGACTTGCTCATGTTTCTTACCAATGCAATACTGGGAGGCAGCTGAAGCCCTGATGCAGAATCTACTCTTTTCATTACAACATGGGGTTTACAAATGTACATAAATAAACTAAAACGTTCTACAAATAAGAAATATAAAATAAAATAAAATTGATAATGTTGTTGACCCCAAATGATGAACATTTTCCCTTCCTTTTCTCCCCTTTTCCTTCTCTTCTCTTCTCTTCTTTTTTATGCAGGTGTTTAATATTCTCCAATTGCCATAAAGTTAAAGCTTTTTTTTGAAAATTGAACCTAACCTCTACTGAACACAAGATGAAAATGTGGTTGCTGGTCAATCACCTTGTGATTGTATCTTTTACAACCTGTCTATCAGGTAAGAAATATCCTTCGTACAACCTCCATAAATTATGTCAATGTAAACGATATGCTGTTCACTTCATCGAATCTGGTGTATAAAGTTAGAATTTTCTTTTGACACCTGGGGGTCAGACAAGTAAATTCATATATATTAAGGTTGGCCCTTGTTTTCTTTTCTTTTTTTTTTTTTTTTTTTTTTTTTTAGTTTCAATTATTCACAAGATTTAGTCAATCAGTCTTATATAGTGATGTGCTGGTAAATGTTTAAAATCTGGATCTCTGGGAGGAAAAGAAAAATCCCTGTTGTGTAGCATTTGCCAATTCCTAGAGAGTAAATCATCCTACTATTCTCAATTTCAACTTGAAATCATTTAATGTGGTGGCAGAAAAGATATGTAACAGCTCACCATTATACAGTATGTTCACTATATAGTTATAATAGACTTAACCTCATTAGCATACATAAAAGTAAAATATAGTAAAATTATTAGAAAATAAAGGATTTTAAGCTTTTGCTACCTTTGTTCTTTTTTATTTATAAGTTAATATAATTTAATTTTTATTATTGGCTGGTCAATCTTATGAAAAACAATTCAGAAATAATCTACAGTGTATTCAGGGACTTAAGAATAACAAAGCAGTTTTAAGAATGCTGTAGTTTTAGGACAAACAAATACTATATTTCTATCTTTCAAAGGCAAGTGTGAAAGATTCAGAAATATTTTCTACAAGGAGAGGTACGTTGTATTTTTATCTGAAGCAGCATGTTTTCTAACAATCAGGTTTTTCTGATACCTTTGTCTCAGTTACCTTAGGTCAGTGCTTGTTGAGTTGCTATTAAGTTCAAGACTTAGCTGGATATCATCTTTTCATTTATCAGTCCCCCTTGATTGCTTTAATGATGAACTTGATAGGCATCTTATTGTATTTCTTATTTATTATTAAGGAAATAAAAATGCTATTTTAATTTAGGGAGTAATTTTTATTATGATGACTTCAAAATCAAGAAAAATATAATAATTTTATCAGTACTTAAGAATTTTAATGACATTGATATAACCACATAATTATACACACATATACACACATATATAACTATATGCTTATATATTATATAAATGTAAGAAAGAAAAATTTTGTGGTAAGGTTATTATTGCTGTATTACCTTTATGAATAAAATAAAACAAAAATAATCTTATTAGTACTGAAAATCCATACTAATTCTGTTGACCATAAATTTTAGTGCTACAACTATAAAATTGCAAAGACGAGAAATAAATATTTGCAAAGATATGGTGATACTTCAGCCTTAAAATGAAAGGCCAGTAATCTTATTTCATTAACTAATATCTCAGTTATCTGAGTAATCTTTGAAACCACAACCTGAAGAGCTGCTTTTGGGATTAATTATTTATCATTTTCTTTTTCTTTTTTTTCTTTTTAGAGTTTACATGGCACAGAAGGTATGGTCATGGAGGTAAGTTGATGAAAGGGTTAATTTTTAAATAGCTTTCCTCAAATAAATCATATTTCATCCTGCTTTAAGCTATTAATTCTCCAAACTTAAATCAAGTGATTAATGTTAGAGTACTTGGAAATTTTGTAAGATGATTTATCTAGGGTCTTCAGGCAACTTGTTTGATTGCCGGAATGAATGAATGGATACACCACAAACAAATATCCAACTAGAAGATTGTAGCAGATGGAATATATTCAATGCAACCTGTATTTTTTCCTGCATGCTTTGTAACAATCCTATGCTACTAAATTTTGAAGCAATATTTTCAATATTGTAAAAATCTAGCTTATTTTGAAAGCCTCCTGCTTTGCTGCACACATCACTTTAACTAAAGTTAATGAACTTGGAACCTTAAGATTCAGTTTAATTAGAAATCCAAAGACCTTGCAAAATTTATTGTTTACTTTTTATTGAGTATAATTAACAATCCTGCTAGTTTAGATTCTATTTCAACCACTGAACAGTTCTTGCCAGAAATATAGGCAATATAGTAGACTGCAAAAAAAAGAATCTAGAGTAAGGCCAGCCTGGATTTATATAGTCAACCTGGTATTCACTAGTTATGTGATCTTGTGCAAATTATTCAACTTCTATGAGACTCAAGTTTCCAATATGTAAAAATCACAGGATTCTTTTGAGAACTAAAAAAATAATGTTACAATAGCTTCCAGCAAAGTGACCTACATAGTACGTGCTCAGTAAACATAGTAAAACTGGTAACTGATAAAAGCCACAGCATAGTGGTAGGAGAATGAATAATTAGGAAGAATAACTGAGCAACCAATGCAACAACTTCCATGCCAAAGCAAGATATTCATGCCAGAGTGGGTCTGAATTTCCATCTGTAGGGGATTAAGAAAAAGGACAGTCCTAACATGAAGCACATCAAAGCTATTTCTGTTTCCTCCTTGTGAGTTAGGAATAACTACATTTAGGCTATATAAAGATCAGTGAGATATGTTTCTTGACTTCAAGAACCTTACATATAATAGGGAATAATAAAAGTAAGTAGATTAACAGATTTATAAGAGAAATAAGCATTTTAAAACAATTACTTTGAGGAATAAATGAGTATTTAATGATGGAGCTAGTGGGTAAGGGAAACTTGAAGTATTTCCATTATTAGAAATGGAGCTAATTCTTAGAGGCAGTGGCACAAATAAAGTACAGATGTGGGCAAATATGGGCTGTGTTAGATCACTAATTCAAAGAACTGTTGTTTTGCAGGATGTTAGTAAGACTTCATTGTCAAATAAATTTGAGAAAGGCTAGTTCATTGAAGTTCGACAGTTTATTATTAAGTGTAATACATGTATCAGTTTCCTAGGACAGCTATAGCTATAATAAAGTGCCACCAACTGGGTGGCTTAGAACAACAGAAATTTATTGTCTCACAGTTCTAAAAGTCCCAAACCAAAGAGATATCAGGGTCATGCTTCTGCTAAAACCTGTAGGGGAAAGCTCCTTCCTTGCCTCTTTCAGCTTCTGGTACCCCCATCATTCCTTGGCTTGTGGCAGCATACATAGGTAGACATAAGGTAAGTGTGGACAGATGCCCAGATAGTTATGCAAAACACAGTGTCTAGAGCTTCAGGGTTGGACCATAGGTCAAGGAAATTGTTGCCATCAAGAAATGTGATAGGCTCTTCTTAGGCAGGTAATGCCATGCTAAGGAAAATTTAGTCAACTTAACCATTCTGCTAACCAGATCCTAATCTTCCTTCTAATTATTGGATTTCTGCACATTCTCAAGGCCAACTCCTTATATTTTAGTTATGATAAATTACGGCAATGTTACCTGTTACCCATGAGACTAAAGAATTAGGGCACCAGAGTATTCAAAGTCTAAGCCCTAAATGTCCTTGTTCTCTTATCAGTGGGGAACGATTGACAATGAAGACAAGAAGCATGCTTTGAGCCAATTTAAATATTGTTTCATTTGGAGAGTTTCTTGTATTTCAAGAGAGCCTGCAACACTCCCTATCCCATAACCACTGTAGCATTGTAAATATTGTAAAAATTCTAAGATTAGACTGCATTAAAATTTTGTTTTCATTGCTTTTTTCTAATAGATTTTTTCCTAAGAATCTTATTACAGCATACTTATATAAAATTATGTTTGAAAACTAACAAATTGAGATGACATATTACAGAGTGAGAAATAGGATTTGATTCATAATGAATATAAAATGAATAAAAAATAACTCTCAAGCACAGATAGTTATTATACTTTCAATTTCCAGAGATAAAATAGGATAGCAAGGTTACAGTGGACCATCTCTATATAGTGAGAGGTGAAGTAATACCATTTAAGATCATACAACTAACTGATTACATTAACCATGAAACTGAGAATGCTACTGAAAAAAGCAGCAGTTTTTGCCTGTTGCTCACATCTGTGAATTTGACAACAAATATTCGTACATGATTTCTTTTTTTCTGTTAATCTTCTTGATCACATTTAAGAAATGAACTTACTTCTGCAATATATTACCACTATATGGTAGAAAATACACAAATTTTCATTAAGAGTAGATCAAAAAAAGAGTGAAGTGCTGTCTTCAATTAGCTTGAGAAGTCATCTATATAATTGTGTGCTCCTTTTTAGAAGAATATATCCAGTACAAAAAAGAGCACGTGTTTTAAAAATAATTTTTTTTAACATATTATCCATGTCATGTGTTTCTTGTACCCTTTAATCCCATAATACTTCCAAAGCATGATAATTTGTCATCTAATCATTTCCATGGCCCTAGAAGAAAAGCAAGGGATGGCTTAATTTTTGTTGATGGAGATTATAATGCTTATATTAATGGATCCTTTGCTGAACCTTGTGTTGTATTCCCCCTGAAAGTTCTTTTTCCTTGATCTGGGCTCCCTAGCTGAGCTAACAGAGCAATGAGCTCAGATAGTCTTCAAGGGGGTTATGAAGTTCACATTCAGAAGTTCACACTGAGCATGCCACAACAATTCAAAACCTTGTGTTGAGTAATTTATCTTCCCAGAGCCCAAATATGTTCTCAAAATAAAATGTATAGAGTAATTAGTAAACCACCTAATGGAATATTATGCATTATTTTAATCAGGCTCGAAAATTTTACAAAAGCTAGAAATGTACATTTATAAAATATACTGAGTAGAAACACTAATGTGATGTGGTGTGTCACATTCTTCTTTTTGATCTAGAAAGTGGGCAAAGGGAAATATCTTAAATGTAATATTTTCTCAAAGTGAAAAATAAATTAAATATTTTATCGGAAATTAGCTTCATATTTTTATCCCTTAAATGTTTTGTTGTCTCTTCCTATAAAGGGCAGATAGAAGTGGAGTACTAGGAAATATCTGCATATAATTTTGGAAAAGCACTTGTCATTGAGAAAAAATAGCATGGGGCACTGATAATATCCAGTTTGGCCTATAAACTTCAACCCAGCTCATCCCAAAAGTGTTTTATCTTTACATCTATCCTTTGAGGGATTGCCTATCAATAGATATAGTCCCATCATTATTAACATGTGGCATTCCATTATTTTCAATGGAAATATTCATTGCTGGTAACTTTTCCAGAAAAAAAAAAAAACTAAGCATTATGATCATGATGAAGAAACTATAAACATATTTTCAGTTTACTAAAAGATGACCGATTTTTATCTCAAAGGAATATACCTTAAAATCATAGAGTCAGAAAGTACATTGGTAGATTCCAGGGGCCGGGAAGTGGGGGGGTGGGGAAAGAGAATGGGGAATTGTTAGTGTTTAATGGGGACAAAGTTTCAGCTTAGGAATATGAAAAATTCAGGAGATGGATGATTGTGAGAGTTGCACAACAGTGTGAATGTACTTAGTGCCACTGAACTGTACAGTTAAATATGGTTAAAATAGTATGTTTTATACTATGAGACTTGCCACAATAAAAAAAATTAAGAAATAAAATAAAGTAAAAATGAAAAAAAGATACACTATCAAAAGAAACATTAAAACCATGCATTTTATGAAAATAGGCAAATCTACTAATCTCTACCTCCATATTGATGTGTGTTTGTGTGCAGCTGTCTTTGTTGGATTTCAAAGCACTGTACAGTACTTTAAATAATCAAGACAACTTGGAATGAACAAAACTCACTTTATTTCAAAGTGATAAAAGTAGTTATTTCAAGAAGGCTAATAAAATTATAAATTAAATTGAGAATTCAGGATTATTACAAACCCTATACTGGCACTACCAGAGGGCACTCTAGAAGCAGGTGCTAGCAGGCCAGGATTAACTATTTCTACATTGGAAATACAATACTGTTGAAGAATCTTTAGGTAATGAAACCCTGCACCTATTGAGATGAGTTCAAATTTTGTGAAATAATGTGTAATTACCATTATTAAATGAAGTAGATACTTAATTAGTTGACAGTCTTTTCAATTTGCTGCTTCATGCAAAATTCTCCGATGCAAATTGGAGTCGACCTAAAGAAAAACCCTTAACCTTAAAGACCTGAAATTCCCTTAAAAGTGTCTTTCATAGGGGACATCGCTGGTGGCACAGTGGTTAAGAATTCACCTGCCAATGCAAGGGACAGGGGTTCGAGCCCTGGTCCTGGAGGATCCCACATGCCACGGGGCAACTAACATGTGCCACAACTACTGAAGCCCATGCTCCTAGAGCCCGTGCTCTGCAAGAAGAGAAGCCACCGCAATGAGAAGCCTGCTCACCGCAACAAAGAATAGCCCCCGCTCACTGCAGCTAGCGAAAGCCCACACTCAGCAACGAAGACCCAAGGCAGCCAAAAATAAATAAATTAATTAGCTAATTTAAAAAATAAATTTTTTAAAACAGTGTCTTTCACAGAGCATAACTTTTAAATTTTAATAAAGTCCAACTTATCAAATTTTTTTCTTTCATGGATCATGCTTTTGGCATTATATCTCAAAACTTCACCATATGCAAAGTCAGAATCAAGTCATTGACTGAATTAAGGACAACCAACACCTCTAGTTCACCAAACTGTAGCCTCGCAGATGACCATCTAAAATTCTTATGCTGCCACTGATGTAACAAATGGAAACTCAAGATCTAATCCAGTGCAGATCAGTGGGCTTCTGTTTAAATTATATGCATAATTGCACCAAACATCCATTCCTCTTTAAATTTGATGATCTTTTCTATTGGTAATGATAGTAATACCATAATCATCAGGCTTGTATATAAATACAATGTACTTAGAAGATATTCATGAACTTTAAACTCCCCTAAACACTATTTATTTTTAGTATTCTAAATATTTAGTCTATTTAGGTTTTTTTTTTAATTGTTCAAAAATTTCATACTAAGCTCATAATTTATCATGGGGTAAAGTGAGAATAGAAGTCATCTTACCTTCCAGAAGCGAATCAAAATACATTAATAAAATTGAACTCCTCTGCTTGTCTTTGTAAGCTTTTTTTTTTTTTTTGGTAATTGGGAAGAAACAAGAGACTCTCCAGGGCAGCAGTGTTACTAAATTGCTCCAGTCAGAAAAGCTGTGCAAATGGGAGAGACTCAAGGAAGAGCTTATGAGATTGTCCAAGTGGGAAGAAAAAATAGCACATGATTTTTATCATAGATAAGCACAAGGTCATTTCTTTCAGAGATTAGAAAATCTAGACCCTACATCCAAACGAAGGTCTAGTTATCAGGGATTTGGGTCTCATTCCTCATTTTTCCCTGGTGTGCTATTACATCCTGAAAGGCCAGAAAACATTGGATATCATCAGGAAAATTATAGAAGCAAAGCAGAAAACATTATATGCATTTCTAGTTTTTACAACCTCAGGGATATGGAACTAGACACAGCTTAGAGCAGGACTTCAAAAGCATTAGCAGAGGACTTCTGTGAACACCTTGCACTCATTGTCTTACTTATGGTTGCAGTAGGCCTGTGAAGTCCTTAGGGCACGTGCCCCTATTCCTTTCTTTTTTTTAAACTGTAGATACCATGTAGAACAAACAACTTGTATAAAACAACGGCTAGAACACTGCACAGCCGGAGCTAAATCCCAGTTTCTCTGGTTCCTCCAATTCTGATCCAGAAATTTATCTGCGGTCTGAAATAGAATGGTGGTTTTGGAATGTAACTAAGGTCTATAAATTCTTGAATGGCAATTTCAGCACAGTCCAACTAAAAATGAGGCTTCTCCCTTTGAAATATTTCAGGTCAGTTTAGAAAAATTAATGCTTCATACTGGGAGAAACTAACTGAAGGTTTTTGTTAGTCATCTATATACACAGAAATATGTATTGACATAATGCTTATGGAACCAGAGCTACAAGAATGAATAAAATTTGGCTTCTGAAGCTTTTGGAATTAGTCTAAGAGCTGATATACATAAGATATTTAAATTTAATTTTGAAAGGATTGGCAAATTCATGAGAACGTTGGTAAAATCAGTAGTTATTGATTACTGACTACATGGGTTGTCTCAATGTAATTCTCACAATAGTCCAATGAGATAGATTTTATTATTATCCACATTTTATAAAGCATGATATTGAGTCTTGGAGACATTAAATAATTTTTCCAAAAGCACTGCTAAACAGTACTAAAGCAAGATTTTAAAGACGTAATTAAACTCCTTGTTAAGAGAAACTGGGAGAAAGCTTTTATCCTTAAGTTTAATGTTAGAACAACCAAACTTTCAGTGTAGCATTTGCCTTACACTCTCTTAAAAAAATAAATTGGAGGCTTGAACCATAGCTTTTGATCAAGCAGAGACATTACAATGATCCCATATAAGACTATTCCTCATTTCTAGTCATATACATCAGTATTAATTCATTTGGGGCATATGGCTGTTAGCTGTGTTCTGTAAATGGTGCCACATTGATGACATGGGAGTGATTCTCTTCTCCTCATCCTGCTATGAGGTGTCACACCTGCCCTCCAGAGAGGATACACAGTCAGGAACAACTGCTTCTCAACACTGGTATTTTTGTGGTAGATTTTAAACGAGTTGGCCAGATCCCATATCATGTAATTAGTTTACTGATTGTTCTAGATGTTGCTAAGTACTAGTGCTGGTCACATGTTTCAAGATAAAAACAAAAACAAAACAAGAACTGACCCCAAAAAAGGACTCATTTCCCCAGAGCATCTAGAAATTCATTCATTATATTGTTCAAAAGTTGTTAAGCACCTAGTATGTTCCAGACCTGTCCCCAAGCATCTGCAATCTAGTGAAACAGAAAGTTGTATCAAGAATCACAGCAGGTGTGTTAAGTGTCATAAGCCTGATAGGGAGTTATGAGAACATAAATGAGGACCAACTAAAGCTAGGAGGGGTTGGAGAGGTGGTTTCATGAAGGAACTAACTCTATAACTAAATCATAAAGGAGTGTACAAATTTTGATAAGAGGGGAAAAGTCAGATGGTGATTCCAGAAAGAGGAAAAGTATGTGCAAAGTGTCGGCATGACAGCATGACTTGTATGAGGAGCCGTAAATAGTTGCCAAAGCATGGCAATGCAGAGTGCTTTTGGAGAAATGATGAGAGATGGGCAGAAAAGAATTTTGAATAAAGAACCTAAACGTTTTCCTCAGGATTATAGTGGCAAATATCTTTGGTTTGAATGAAAATGGAGATTCCATGTTTCTGACCTTTTTTTCAAAAAACTTTTTAATGCACCCAAATTATCTTTGATTTGTAAAATAGAACAATGTAAAATAATTGTATTTTTCTTATAGTTTCTGAGGAAGACAAAGGATTTGGACCAATTTTTGAAGAACAACCAATCAATACCATTTATCCAGAGGAGTCACCGGAAGGAAAAGTTTCACTAAACTGTAGGGCACGAGCCAGCCCTTTCCCAGTTTACAAGTAATGTACCTCGTTGCTCTTTTCAGAATGAAGTGTTGGACTAAAGATTACAGATCAGCATCTATGACCCTGTATCTATAGAGAAAGCTATGGCATAAAGCTTTCTACGGAGTCCAGGAACATTAACAAAAATATTGTCATACAGGTTATATTTTTAAAGTTGTTAATACCCAATTAAGCAGTTTTCTCAAATATATGCAAATAATTCACTTCCTATTTCCTGCACAGATAATGCCAGTGTCATTTGACATTATCCACTTAAAAACTGGCTAATGGAGATCATGCTATTAAGTAAGAAAATGGTTATATGAATAATATGCACAATTTAAATATATGCATTTGAGGATAAACTGGTTTTGTATGTATTGGCCTGGATAACTCATACCTACAGATGATGGATAGTATTTCTATATTAACTACATTTAAAGATCTTCTTACATAGATAACTCTAGAAAGCACCATGTTTTCAGTAGTCTCAAATCTATATTCCAGACTACAAAGCAAATTCCTTAAATGTCTCTACATATCGGACAATCTATATAACATACCTCTTTATGTTTTTCTGGAGTACATATTTATGCTATCAAAAATAACTTTATAAAAAGTAACATTTGGTTCTCTTGCTTCAGAGTGTTCAGAAAAGTATACTAACAGTTTCCAGCCTGATGCAAAGAATAAGATTTAAAAATTAAGCGAATGCCAATGGATTTTGGTTCCAGGAAAACAAAGCAAGTGATTGATGGGGAAATTGGGGCTCTAGTGTGTTAATGTCACCTGCGTTAATTGAACGTTGTCATTCAACAAAGTTGATTTTAGTACTAGATTTTTCTTTTCATGGATAGAAAAATAACTTCCCATTGTTTTAAAAAGTTGTTGTCATGGAGAATACCCCTTCCCCCCATTTCATTATACTTGAACTCATTTTCTCTCGCCTCTGGCTATAATTACAAAAATTTTCTTAAAATAAATATAAATTTATATATAAAATCACCATCTCTTTAAAATCATTTTTATAATTTTATAAAAGTAGAAGTAGATATTTTATAAATTATAAATAACACATTTGTTCTGAAAATATTTGATGGGCTTCATTTATTTCTACCCTTAAGTCATATATAATGGGAGTTTATGTACATAACCATGGACATGGCATAGTATAACTAATGGGGGATCTAGAGAAGATTTAGTCCAAGTACAAAATTTTATAGGAGAGGAAGCTGAGTCCTGAATAAGTAAGTTGACTTGCTCTGCTCCAGAGCTAGTAAATCACAGATCTAGGACTGAAATACAAGTTTTATGACTTTCAAAGAAACATATAATTTTTTTCAGTATTTATCTATCTAGATGGGTCAATAGCATTTCAAAAGCTATTTCAGTGATGGTTATTCTGTGATAATTATTCTGTGACAGTCTGTCCTTGACATTCATACATGGAACCTAAGCAAATCAGCCTCCAGGCTCCAATGGGAGAGAAAAGAACAGCAGAGGTTGTTCTCAGATAGTGTTCTACGAACATGTACTTCTCTTTGCTGCCACCACTACCACCATCCAGCAGAGGCAGTAAGAAGCAAAGTTTTACATCAATAAAATTTTGTACATATTGATTAGCACCTCTCTCTAGCTCCCTCCTGCTAGTCCCACTTAGTCTTCTCATTAAAATATAAAAAAGAACAATGAAAAGCAAAACTTTGCTTGGCAAATACATCACCAACTCCCTCCCAAAGGTTGCATCGGCACTTAAGTCCCCAGGGCAAGTACGACCTGATTATCTACACGTTAATTTAGAGAGCTGAAGGGGAGAAGTAGACATTTAATTGTTAGGAAGGTGATCTGCATCTGACAGCAAAATAAAAAATATTCAGCTCATGATGCAGCTTGTCTGACAGAAGAACACTTGCAGTTATGAACATTTACTTAATATTCAGGGCAAGCCATACTTACCTTGGTAATCATGCAATTTGTCATTCACATAGTGCTTTTATATTTATGGCATGTTCTGTGATAATTTGTTATTCGTGGCAACATCATGAAAGTTACAACAGGGAACTTTACCTTTCACTCATCAGCCTTGAGGCTTTCATTATCTTGCCTTGTCTCCCACAATAACAAGAACTCCAATAAAAATTGTGTTTAAAGCTGTGTAAAAGGAATTACAACAAAGGTGAATCTTCCTAAAAATAAAATAGACCGGTGAACTTACCCAAACACAGCAAAATTTAATCATTATATGACATCAAGGGCAGAATCAGACCCACTTGGAAGAAGTTAAAGCAAGAAATAAAAATTTAAAGTAAATATAATGAGGGGGCATAAAGCCTAACAATTGGAACTGCCTAACAAGGAAACCCATTGCCTTGGCAAGTACTAAGTGACTTGACATTGGATGGTTCAGTCAGGGACAATATTGCCATCAGCCGGGATGAGGGGGATGATTTACTCATTGGGTTGGTATTTGGTAGGTTTTCAGAAGCAAAGCACGGTTTTCTGTTGTTCACTTTTGAATTACTTCCTACACAGTAAAAATTAAAACTAAAAATGTTCCAGTAATTTGATTTATTAAAAAATATTCTAAAATCAATAGACCTTTTTGGCAAGATTCTGACCCTAATCAGAATTGTGCAGCCAGGCAATGAATGATGGGACCACAGCCCACTGGTTGACCATGGCTCTTGTCTTATAACATTGCAGAAGACATGGAACCTTAACCCTGATAGAACATGATTATAAAATTATGCAGGTGGTCAACTTAATTGACAACTATTTTATATATGCAATCTTCTCATCATCTCACCAAGAAAGTTAGACTCCTGTTTCTAGTTGGTTTATTCATAACATCATCTCCATATAAATATACCTGCAATAGTGTATTTGTGGCTTGGAAACGAAGACCCAGTTGACTTTAATCATGTTCAAATAGTGTGATTGACCTCTAGTGGTCAGAATATGACATTTACTGAGAAGAATCCTGATTCCAATTAGTATGTTTTTTTCAAAAATGACTCATATTTAGAATCAGATATTGATTTTTTATATTTTTATTTCTGCTATAAGAATGTTTTTAATATGTTATACAATGTATCTATATGCATGAATCTAAACTAGTGCATAAATGGTTGTCATTTATAATCCATGTATATCTGCTAAGAAACCAGTTTATGTAGCAAAATTCAATGAAATATTTGTCCCTTGGGATGCCTCATGAAAAAAAAGGAAATTATTCATACACTTGAACATTTACCTTTCTGTGCCTGAGATGAATTATAAATCATGAGCCCAGAGGCACAGAATTATAGGATGTGAAGAAATACTACTCTGAGTCAACTACTTAATCATCTGACTTCACATGGAGCTATACTCGTATTATTTTAGAACAATGTTAGCCCGGTACACTGTTTGCACTCTTCTTGGCCTTTGATATAACATTTATTTCTTTTTGTCATAGATGGAGAATGAATAATGGGGATATTGATCTGACAAGTGATCGGTACAGTATGGTAGGAGGAAATCTTGTGATCAACAATCCTGACAAACAGAAAGATGCTGGAGTATATTACTGTTTAGCATCAAATAACTATGGAATGGTCAGAAGCACTGAAGCAACCTTGAGCTTTGGATGTAAGTAATTGTAACTTTAAAGAGGGCAAATGCATTTAGGCGAAGTAAAACTTAGATGTTATCATAAGAGTTTAACAAAAGGAGAAATCAAGAAAAAAAAAGAAAGTGAAGGACTCCGTAGATGAGGTGGGTCTTACCAGATTAGTGGGCCTTAATTGTGTGGAGAAGAAAAAATTTCAGGAGAGCAAAATGTCACGAGGGGCATTATGAATGTACTTGAAGTAGTGAAAGATAACACTGGAAAATAAACTAAGGCCATGTTCAAAATGATCTTGAATGAGTTTCTAAAGATTACTATCAATGGAAATGCTAAGTTATGCATTCTCAGTGGGGGTGATATCACCCCCAAGGTAGTGAAAATTGGATTTTGCAGTGGGGGGAACCATCTTAGATATTACAACATAATGGTCTATGGCTCTCCAAAGCTCAGCCCCACCCAACATAATCTTATTCCTTAGTATTTAATTTTTCTTGTTAGGAATAAACTAAATAAAAATTTTAATTGATTAATTAAATAATTAATTTTAAGTTTAAATTAAATAAAATTTCTCATTTTGGAGACAATGATAATGAAAAATATTTTGAGAAACGTTGTGCTAAACTAAAAGTTAGAGGTTATTCTGAAAGAAGAATGTGTGTTGGGAGAGGAGCTGGACTGGGTGTTCTCCATGCGTGATTTTATGTCAGCATTTAAATATTCTGCAAGATGAATTATAGGATGAAAGTGACATTTTAAAAGGACTCAAGTGGTAGTGATTACCAGGAGGGAGTGAGACAGTGTTAGGAAGTGCAGTCAGATTAAATTGGTGTGGTGACAGTGGGAATGTAAATAATAAACTCAGTCCTTGAAGAAATACACAACAGATTGCATTGCATTGAAAGAAAAAGACCTTCAATATTTTCTTAAGGAAAGTCTAGTCAAAAGGCAGAAACATTCTGCTCTCTTTAAAATGGGATGGGCACAAGTAAAACCAATTTCAAGGATGGGAGGAAGCATTTAAATTGTCGCTTCACATGCAGAGGTGACATTAAGTTATCTACAGTGAGATAGATGTCAGCTAAGTTTTGAGGACAGGGATGGCATTCCAGTGAGGCATCAGGGCAAGAAAAGTAGATTTGAAGCATTCTTTGCAAAAAGGTAGTTATTGGAATGATAAATTTTCAGGGACATAAGTATACTGAGAGAAGTAAAAATTAGATTTTATAATTTATAATTGAGTACTGATCACATGTAAGGAATAGAAGATGAGGCAAGACTGAAACAGAATGAGAACCAGTAAAACAAATGAAGAATCAAATAGTAGGCTATCAAAAAACAAAGCAAAATGTGAGTTCCAAATACACAGGAGAGAGTAGAGGAAATAAAAACAGGAAAACCCAGAATTTGAAAAAGAGCAATAGATTGTTGACCTTAACATTCCTCAACTAGGATCCTGCCCTTCATCTTTATTCCTTCTCTCCATTGGAGTCCTCCCTCAGACTTTCTCTGGTAGAGCCCTGGGTTTGTCTGAACACACTATTTCCAGATACTCTTATGGAGATTCTTCCTAAATCTGAAACAAAGTTTAGGAAATGCTCAGTCTTCGGGGTTGTCCAAATAGTTATCAGGTGCTACCAATGTCCATACTCTTCTGTAGTGTGTGCACATCCCAGTGTGTGTACAAGGGAATTAATTGACTTTGATAGGTTTCACCAAACCAACAGAGAACTATTGTATCTAAAAGTGAGTTAGTAGCTGAAAAATAAACTTTAATGAGTATCAATCTTTCTATTGCCCAGAGAGTGAATGTTTTCCTTTTTGTTTTCATGATTAGATCTTGATCCTTTCCCACCTGAGGAACGTCCCGAGGTCAGAGTGAAAGAAGGGAAAGGAATGGTGTTGCTCTGTGACCCTCCATACCATTTCCCAGGTAAACTTATCTCTTCTGTGATTATAAGCACCTAGGAAATGAAATGGGGAAGTTTCTATTTTCTTTTTTTTTTTAATTTTCTTAATAATAATGGAACATTTATAATTAAATAAGACTCAATATTTGCATAACCTTATAATGCATGACTTACTAGTGCTTATAGATGCTTGCTTTTTTAAGTCCTTAATAACTGGGCCTTAACTCCAAAAATCTATGGTCATTTCAGTTTACAAACAATATATATGTTGGATTATGTCCCTATTAAAATTCCTGTTACACAGGAGAAAACACGGTAGATTTTCTACAAATGACACCTGAAATAGAATAGTACCAAGGAAAAATATATAATCAATCATTTTATTAACAATTTAGCATCTACAGTATACTGTGAACTGTAATTAAACACTAGAAAGGAATAAAGACATAATAAATTATTAATCTCTGTAGGAGTACCAATCCACAAGAAAGGGGCTAAATCAAGTGTCATCTATTACAAGATTCAACTTTTGAATACATGTTTTCAGTAATTTGATATGGCTAAAAGAAAAGCCACCAAAGTGTTAATTAAAAGATGAACACTGTCTACATTTCACTTGTTTTATTTATCAAATATCCTCTTCAAACAATATATTAATACCACTTTTCTCACAGAAAAAAATGTTTTGGGTTCTTATAGTTTTAATATGATGTCATAAAATTGTCTTTAAATATCTCCATAGAGTATGATTCATAACAGGCTAGTATAAATCATTTTGTATGGAATATATTAATATGGCATATATATACATATATATATATACTATTCCAATTATGTATATATAAATTCAGATTGCTTATTGATCATTTTCTTTCTAATAACTACGGGAAAAAGATAATTGATAAACATAGGAGGAATTTATGAATCCAAAATGTTGTAGAAATATTTCAAAGAGGGAGTAGTCTTTTTTTTGAAGAACTGACAAAACTATGAAAAAAAATCCTATCATGTTCATAGTGTTTCCCACAAACCGAATGATCATAAGTCACCAGTGTCTACATTTGACCATATTCAACACTGGATGGGCTTCATTCAATCACTCATTCACTCAACAAATCTCTTGTGAGCACTTGCTATGTATCAGGCACTGTTTACACCACAGAAATACCTCGGTGAGCAAAATAGAAAAAGCCACTCTCCCTCAGAGACCTTCTACAGGGAGAGAGACAATAGACAAGATAAATAGTTAACAGCCATAGGATGTTAGATATTAATAGATAAGTGAAAGGGAGAAAAAATAATCCAGGGAAATGTGGAGAGGAAGTGTTGAAGGGATGGCTAAACTTTTATAAAGGGCATCACTGAGATGGTAACTTTGGAATAAAGCCTGAAGGAAATGAAGAAGCTAAAATGCAGATATTTGAAGGAAGGACATGCCAGATATATGCCACAGCAAGAACAAAGGTCTGAAAGGGGAGTATGGAGGAAGATAAAGTGAGCCAGGTTGCTGAAATGGTGAATGAGATACAGGGTAGCAAGAAATGAACTCAAAGGGATACAAGAGATATATTGGGTGGAACCTTATAATCCATAGCAATTACATTGGCTTTTACTTTGAGTGAGATTTACATTGAAAGGCTTTAAGCAGAAGAGTCATATGACATCACTTAAGTTATAGAAAGTTAAATCTGGCTACTGTTGTAGGAAAAGACTAAGGGGAGGGTAAAGGTGAAACCAGGAGATCAGTTAAAAGGTATTGCAATCATCTAGGCAATGAATGGTGGACCAGAGCAGTGGCACTGGAGGTGGGAAGAAATGGTTAAATTCAGGATATATTTTGAAGGAAAAGCCAAGAGGACTGGCTGGTAGACTTTCTATGAGATATAAGAGAAAAACAGTAGTCAAGGATGACATCAGAGTTTTTGTCATGAGCTCTTGAGAGGATGGAGCTGCGATTGCCTGGAGGAATAGCTATGGACAGAAGAGTGAGGTGCCTGATTTAAACTTTCAAAAGGAGCTGGCAAATTGGCAGTTCTGTGAATGTGGAACCCAGGGGCAACATCTGAGCTAGGAATATCAGTTTGTGATACATCATTATATAGTTTTAAAAGCCATAGGAATGCATATGATAACTTAGGGGATTAGTATAGATAGAAAGGGGGAAAATGTCCAGGGAACAGGCTTTGAGATTTTTCTGAGATAAGTCTTGTTCTCAAGTCTCTGTGACATCTTTACTACTGTGCCGAATGAAGAATTTCACGGACCAAAACAAGGTTGATAGAAGCTTCAAATCATTAAGCCAAATGACTGAATTACCTCTTCATCCTGATAAAGATACATATGTTTATATGGGCAGGGGCAGGACAGGGAACTAAGTAGGTTTTTTAAATAAGTCGGAGAAACATCATTAATCATAGAATAGAATCTGAGTAGCTCTTCATCTCCTTTTGTCCAATTGTGTTCTTATCGGATTATGACCCCTTTGAACATTAAACATGCCATCTTCAAACATAAGAATGGACATATGCTTCAAAACCATAATGTGTGTATGTATGTGTACTATTTTACCATCTCCATGCCATAAATCTATCTTCCTCCTATATGCAGTTAAGTTAAGGTTTTGTGTTTGCAGTTTAAAACTTAATGGCATTGAAGGTGTAAAGGAACCTGCCTTTGGATTCTGAGCCTCAAAGAATGTTATATATGCAACTATTTATATTTGTCAAACCCTGTTGCTCTACTTGGTGATCTGATAACCTAGGATTTAGTCCTTACTAAGTCAAGTCAACTTAAACATATCTACATCTCAATTTCCTTGTTTAAAATTTGGGAATAATAATTCCTGTGCCACCTACTTCATAGACCTTGTTATGAGATTCAAATTTAATAATATATTTTAAAATGATAAAATGGATATATAATTAAAATGGATTATTATTAAAGTAAATAAAATACATTTAGTACATTTAGTATTTTGAATCTTATTATTAAAGCAAATAAAGTACTTCTTACTCTACGAAGAAGTTTTTATTCACTATTAATAGCAATGTTGTCTTTCTCATTTATGCACAGGAAAAAGATCTAGGAGAGAAGTCTCATTGTTTACAATCCATTACATTTTTCTATGGATTTCGGTGTTCTACAGTTTCTTGCAAAGAGGAGAACTCTGATTTGAACCAGTTTACTTATTTATCAAGAATACTTATACATAACTATATCAGTACAGATGTTGATTCAATTTTATAACAACATTTGATATACAATGGATTGCCTAATGCCTAGCACAGAATAAGTGTCCAAAAAATATTTGAGGAATGAGAGAGTGAAAGAGTAAATAAATGTGTTCATTAAATTGGTGGATATGTAGTGATTACAATTTCATGAAAAGATAAATTTTCCTGTTAAGATTTTGTTTTATTAAATAGCAATCAATAATTCATGAATGTGTAAGACTTCCTAAACCCTTAGACCCTCAGAAAATGAAAACATGATGCTTTGTTTCTGGCCAATTTTCAGAACCATCAGAAATTGAGTTATACATCTCACAAAATAGAAATCATATATGTGTATATTAAGTGAGAGAATAAAGATGAAATCCATCTTCAAAGGGTGGATACTATTGACAAAATATGGAATACCTAGTAATAGACATGGTGTGAATTTTTAAATGAATAAGAAAGTGGGAATACTCCTAAGAAAAATAACTCATGAAATGTTGACTATGATACTGAATGAATCTCAATAGACTAAAAAGGTAAGCACAAAAATAGACACGAATGCCAGAGCATGGTAGGGAATATATGAGCGCATGGTATAACTTGGTATAAATTTCTTTCTAAAAGAGTTTAATGTATAGTTTACTGTGAGTATCAGAGAAAAATTAGAAGCTATAGTGATTTTATTGGTATAGGTAAATTCTGTTCTATTGAGGTTAATTAACAAAAAAAGTACAAACATCTTCTAAAAAGTTTGTGAATTATTCATCCAGGGAACACTTAAGTACTTTAAATCTATTTCAAGGAGAAATATATAGTATTTATCAAGGTTAGATAAGTGATGTATTTCAAAGTAATACAATGAAACTAGTCAGATGCACTATAATTGGCCAAAACAAACCCCCCTGTAATATGGTCCAGACTCTCTTGAGGCAAAGGAAAAAACATCCCAGACATCTATCAATAAAAGTAATGTTTTTGAAACAGGTGCTGGTACTTACTACTTTTTCTAAAAAAGTAATTTTATAATAATTTATTTTTTAAGCCAAACAGCAGGGCTATGAAGAAAGCAGGTGTTGGCTTTTTCAGAGATGGTTAATTTTACCATCTGCATGGGGCAGGGGAAGACAGATAATCCATTGAGTCCCTGTGAGAACTGGGTCAGGGTTTGGCTCTTGATTGCCTAAATTCAGTCTCATTCTTAAGTCCGAGCAGCAGGGCCACTACCACACCAGTCGTGGAACCGTTTTGGTAGTTCTGGGGTGGAAAGGGAAGTTAGAAGATCTGTTCTGCCTCCCTACTGCTCTATATCCCTGGGCAAGTCAACTAGCTAAAGCTCTGTGTCCCTGTTCAAAAATGGCAATAGCAATTCCTACCTTTGTTTTTTTTTTTTTTAAAGATTTTTTTTTTTTTTTAAAGAAATTCACGTTCTTTTTATTTATTTATTTATGACTGTGTTGAGTCTTCGTTTCTGTGCGAGGGCTTTCTCTAGTTGCGGCGAGCGGGGGCCACTCTTCATCGCGGTGCGCGGGCCTCACACCATCGCGGCCTCTCTTGTTGTGGAGCACAGGCTCCAGACGCGCAGGCTCAGTAATTGTGGCTCACGGGCCCAGTTGCTCCGTGGCATGTGGGATCTTCCCAGACCAGGGCTCGAACCCGTGTCCCCTGCATTGGCAGGCAGATTCTCAACCACTGCGCCACCAGGGAAGCCCCCCTACCTTTGTTTTAATGAGAAATGATAGCTTACAACATATTGCAATTATTCTTTCATCCAAGTAGATGGCTTATCGGTAGGCAAAAATTCGTTAAATAAATTTAGATTAATTATTAATATTACAAGTCCCATAAGGACAAAGACCAAATCTGTCTTGTTTAGTGACACATAGAAGATAACTCAGTAAACTGGAGAATCCACATTGGGCATTAAATCAGCCAGACCATTTGTTCTGTAGTCCAAGACTTATGTTTCTATCAACATCATGGCAATAACTTCTCTGACCTAGCTTTTTTCCCTTGAAGATTCAGATGGCAAAACATTACCCCATTCCTCTTTTCTAATGAGTGGTAAACAGAAAACTTTCTTAAAATTTATAGAAACTGAGTAATATAGTAATTAAAATAGACTGACCAAAGTCATATTTAGTCTAGAATTAAAATACACTTCTCCATATTCACATAACTATGGAGTACCCAGACTATTCTGAATGCATTTTGTGTGTGGTATCTTGAAATCATTGTATAACTAAGAAAATCCTTCTTCTGTAAGGAAATCTATACTTTCCTGACTCTTTCTGACTTTTTTGGAATTTAATTTTGTGCAGAAATCATTACAAAAGTATTAATTTTCTTTTTAGGTGAGAATACAAAAAATTATTTCAAAATTAGACAGGTTTACAGTTTTAACATATAAATATTATTTTGGATCAAGGATTACATGGAATTATTTGTTGTCCAATTCCAAGAACCTGATTTCAGCAATTTAAGCAGCCCCCCAATTTTCTTCTTATTTTGTTTCTCCTGTGGTTTTTACCTGACCTTAAATCAGCATAAGAATAACAATTAAGATAACAGAATCATTCACAGATATAAATGCCTAGAAAGATGTATGCTAACAATGATAACTCTGAGTTGGAGAATTATGGTGGTTTAATTTTCTTTCTTTTTTTAACTTTATCTGTATTTCCTATTTTTTTAATAAAAATAAACTTCTATAATTAAAAAGTTAAGATGAAAAAACAGAATAATCATCTTCATTTGCTTTTATGATATTGTATATTGCTGGACAAAATTACATAGCTAATCTAAATGGAATCCCCTGGATTATTATTCTCAAGCATGCTGGATGTATATAGTGTGCAATTCTTATAGTTTTTCATATTCAGCTCAATTTCACATTCCCTTTAGCAGCTTCACCAATCACCTTGAGTTCCCTAAAGCAAAAGGGTATTATGTCATGATTATTTCATTTTTAAAAGATCGTGACTTTCCACCATCTTACATCTAAAATCCTTTCTAACTTGAACTAAGAGATCCCCTCTTTTTCTGAGGTGATATTCCCGGTGGCAGTTGTCTTCACATGGTTATGATGTTTTAAAGGGAATCAGCATTTTGTGACTGAGAAATATGCATTGCACAGAGTTCCCTCTTGCACATTACTGCTGCACATGACTACTGGGGGGGTCATTCCTCAAAGCTGGAAGGGGAGATAGGAATAGAAAACTGCATGAAAAGCAGCAATTTAATGAGGAAATTCAACTTTTGGCCTAGCCAGCCAGTATGTATAGCCAAAGGAATTCCCTACAGTTAAAAGTTACCATATGATCTGCTTCCTAATATTTAAGAAAACCAGTAAGATGCCTTCCTCTGTTTCTGTAGTTTTCACTTTTTAATGTGGCCAGAATAGGCTATGTAAACTCATTCCTAAATCAATCATTTAAAATAGGAGTATAAAAATAAAACGATATAGAGCCACAATATGGTTAGTAATCTTGATTTTTATCTTTTAAATGCAGTAGGGAAGATAGAATTTAGAATTATTAGACCTGGATTCAGAATCCTAATTCTTCTTAGCCATGAAATTCTAAACAAGTCATTTAACCTCTCTGAGTTTCATTTTGCCCATCAATGAAATAAAAAAAAAAATATTAGTAATCCATAAATAATTGAGAGAGAGATAGATATAATTGCTTAGAATCACTTTATACTCACTCAAACTACAGTAGCTTTTAGAAAATTTGCAGTTTATCTTGGCCTATTTCCAACTTCTTGGCTCTACAAAAGCCTAGATTAGATTATGTGCTTATTACTAGAAAACAAAATCTTTGCTTTTGGAGAAGAGCTTAACACTTAGTCAACAATATTTTCTTCTAGATGATCTTAGCTACCGCTGGCTTCTAAATGAATTTCCTGTATTTATCACAATGGATAAACGAAGATTTGTGTCTCAGACAAATGGCAATCTCTACATTGCTAATGTTGAGGCATCAGACAAAGGGAATTATTCCTGCTTTGTATCCAGTCCCTCTATTACAAAGAGTGTGTTCAGCAAATTTATCCCTCTCATTCCACTACCTGAACGTAAGTATCATATTTGTTCCTCTGTTTTTGCAAGGTTGTCTGCTTATGGCATACTTACAATAATGAAAAGAAATATCCAGTGGGGAGAACAGCTGACTGCTCCGTAGGCGCAAACAGAGGATATGTACTTTGTAAGCCTTGCCCTTCCTTAGTTTTTCCCATAGAGAAGATTTACATCATAAAAGTGTCCTAAGGTGGTTGAGTTTGGACTGGTTGCCTCTAGCTCAGGGAATGCATAGAGAACCAATCAATTCATTAGCAAAATACCAGTATATCATTTACAATGGGAATCACCAGCAACTGCTTTTTGTTTCATGTCCAATCCTACTTCTTAGTAAATTCATGAAAGAGAATGAATGATTAGATCAAAACAAACTATAGTGATTACAGAATTGGGGGGCAGGGGGAAGAAGGCAATTGGATTATTTTGATATTTTTAAGGAACTATTTACATGAAGCAAATAAGTATATAAATTACCTTTCTACTGTAAGTAGTGTAGGGTATGACTACCGTGGAGCCATATTTGATGACCACTAACATTCTTGACTGGCCTTTTCTCAGGCTTCAATTGAATGAACTACATTCCGTTTTTTAATGTACCACTTCCTGAGAAAATCAGATCACAATATGTTTTCTAACTTCACATTATTTTTATCTCAGTCCTGCTGCTACACTCATATCACTGAGTTCAAGCTTCTGAGGAAATACTGGTACTGTTGTTGGCAGACTTAGGTTTGGTTCCTACCTCTACCCCTAAGTTGTGTATAGCAATGGAGAAAAGTCCATCATACCACAAAGATTCTATTTTTATTATTCTTCTCAAGATAGCAGTCACATGGTTAGAATTCAATAAATATCTTCTGATTTTCTGGCTTTTTTTCCCCTCCCAAATCTTAGGAGATACTCTCACCACTACTTCACAGAGTGAAAAGGAGCCATCATGTAAAAATTTCCCTAATTTTCTTCCCTATGCTTCCCTCGAAATTCAGTGCTTCTTTCTTTCTCGGTGGAAGAAGTGTTTCTCCTGCTGCTCAGGCTGCTTCCTCCAGTTGCCCGGGTTCAGTCCATTTGATTCATTTAAGGACATCACTACATCACTCTTTCCTTTCTTTTCTGAATCTTCAAACTCTCCTCCATTCCTTTCCCTCTGCGTATTATTTTGTATTCAATGAATAAGCGAAACCACTTCTTATTTGCTAAATCCAAAGGACATTTTCAGGCGTGATACTGTATGAATTTTGACACTTGTTGATCTCTCTGCCTCTCTTGAACTCTCCCTTCTTTTCCTATTTTTTCTGACTACTTCTGCCTCCGTTCATCTCCCACCTGCCTAGC
This sequence comes from Eschrichtius robustus, assembly GCF_028021215.1. NCBI lineage: Eukaryota > Metazoa > Chordata > Mammalia > Artiodactyla > Eschrichtiidae > Eschrichtius > Eschrichtius robustus. Next base: position 33,853,065 of record NC_090836.1, read on the forward strand.
TGACAAATTATCTGCAGTATCCTTCATCAGATTTTCCTCCTTCTAATAATTCTTTCTAATCTTTTCCCAGATATTCTCACTCATTTACACCTTTTTTGCTAGTAGCCCTATGTGATGACTCCAAATTTGTATCTCCAAAACTTTTCCCTGTATTTAATCCTGAATTCTACCTACATCCTGGGCTTGACACACAGAAAGTTCCCAAGGATGTTAAGGTTGAAATATTCCAAGTACATCTTTTATCTCCTCTCTAAACCTCCTCTTCTGGTGTTCTTCATCTCATTTAGCAATACTGTCATATTTCTCATTTAGCAATAACTCGGGAGAGCATTTTTAATCATCAACTCCTCTCCACTGCCATCCTCGGGACAGTGAACACAGTGGTTCCAATTTAGGACATAAGCACTTGGGAAGTTTGAGGAAAATGTGGAACCCAAAGATAGTGATTCAGCAGACCGAGGATGTGACCCATCCTAGACCCCTAGGATGTGATCTGCAGGTTCATTGAGCATCCCAGGTGATTCTGATTAATTGGATTTTTGATCTGTACCTTGAGAAAATGTTGATCCAAGGGGCAGTCCTTTTGATTCTGCCTGTAAAATACAACTTGGATCTGCCCTTTCCTTTCTGTTCCCACTGCAACTGTGCCCTCGTTTAGTCCCTCATCTATTTTTCTGAATTTATGAAACACACTCCCTTAGATCTTTGACTCTCTGCTATTTTTCTTCTCCATATTCCTTCCTTTAAAACTGACAACAAGGTCTTCTACTTAAACCAAAATTAAGATTCATATTACTTCTTTTATCATAACCTATTAGTAGTTACCCATTGAGGAAATTAGCTTCAAAATCTTTCATATCACTGTTTCAAGTCTTCTATGTTGTAGGTTCAAGCTCACCTTCAACTACATATGCTTCAGTATCATTTTGATTCTTAGACCTTTTATAATTCCCTGCACACTCCTGAAGTTGTGTCATAATATGGTATTTCCTCAACTTGAACTGGTCTGGTTCAAATGCCCTCTTTGCTTGAAATTCCCTTGGCCCCTATATACTTCCAACAATCCTCCTTGGCTGCCACTCTTTCAGAGCATTTACTTTTGTTTTGGCTGGTATTTCAGGTCTTTGTGTATCTATTTGTCTTTCTAGTGTTATACAGTGTAAAATACACACTCATGTTGTGATCCTAAACAGTGTATTTAGCCTTTCTGAGCTTATTTCTTCCCCTGTAAGATAGAGGGAATTACATCTTTCAATACTGATATGCTAAATAAATATTGCTATTGATGAACACGGTGATGTTTAAATAAACAATTTTCTTCTTTACTTCTCTCCTTTCCTCTTTTAAAATTGTTTTCTCTTTGCCTTCATCTCCATGGACACTCCTTTATTCTTTTCTTCCTCTTTCTTGCCTTGCCTCTTTCTTTTGCACTTTTCTCTCTTCTTTCTTCCCTTATCCCTCATTTCCTTTCTTTTTTCTCTTTTTTCCTGATTCCCATAGAGTAACTGGCAGATCCAAGTTGTATTTTAGAGGCAGAATCAAAAGGAATGCCCCTTGGATCAATGTTTTCTCAAGGTACAGATCAAAAACCCAATTCATCAGAATCGCCTGGGATGCTCGTTTTATACCCATTTTATGCTTGTTTTATACCTATTTGATGCTTCCTAAAGAATTGTTGATTTTTTTAGTGATTTGAGTCAAATTGGTTACACCATTGTCAGAATGAGCCAATATGATTGAAAATGCTTAATAAAATTCATACTGTATGCATACTATGCATAAGTAAACAAATCTATACATTGTGACATGATCAGATATTTTCCAGTACTTGTACAGAGAAAAGTCTTCCATACTGAAGCAATTCTAATCCTATAAAAACCACAATGTTAAACAAACACTACTCTGCTTACTAATTAGTTGATATTTTTGTTTTTCTTAAATTAGGAACAACAAAACCATATCCTGCTGATATTGTAGTTCAGTTCAAGGACATATATGCATTGATGGGCCAAAATGTGACTTTAGAGTGTTTTGCACTTGGCAAGTAAGTATACTCACAGTTTTTATTAACATGTATAGAAATACATTAAATTTTGTATTGTTAGGAAATAAATGTTGTAAATGTTTAGCTATAAACATAGAGTAAATTGTCTTTTAAGCATTGTGGACCATTAGCTCTTACTTTCTCCTATTTAAGTCCTGTTCCTGATATCCGTTGGCGGAAGGTCCTAGAACCAATGCCAAGCACGGCTGAGATCAGCACCTCTGGAGCTGTCCTGAAGATCTTCAATATTCAGCTAGAAGATGAAGGCACATATGAATGTGAGGCTGAGAACATTAGAGGAAAGGATAAACACCAGGCAAGAATTTATGTTCAAGGTAGAGATATTGTTTTAATTTTCCATACATTTAATCAATATCTTATTGAAAGCCACTTTCATACTTGAAAAACTAGCATAAAATGATTAGTTTAAAAATAGTGATGTGCATTACATTATGCAAAAGGATAAAATATTCATCTTTATGTCTAATTAAGTCACAAATATGAGTATATAAGTTAAGAATTTATGCCACTGGTATCATAGGAACACCAATGGATCAATAGTAGTGTTATTGATAATTTTCAGAAGATGTAATTCATATAGTTTGTAGACATTCTTCAAGCTCTCTTTTTTATTTGTACAAGAACCTATGCATTATGACTTAGTTTAACCCAGTGGTTCACAAACTTTAGCATGTTTTAAAATCATTTGGGGGGCTTATTAAAAACACAAATTGCTGGTTCCCACCCTCAGAGTTTCTGAATTAGAAGGTCTATTTGGGACCCAAGAATTTGTATTTCTAACAAATTCTTGGGAGATGTTGATGTTACTGGTTCAGGAGCCACACCTAGAGAACGACTGGTCTAAGGAAAATTTTTCTTTAATACAATTTTCTTGGCACAAGTGTTTGATTCTCACACATTAAAATAAGCTTATGTTTGGGAGGAGAGAATGTTGTTTCTCAGTCAACGCTTGAAACTTTTCAGACTGAAATCATCCCTACAATGTTCCACAATGTGAAATTTGCAGGTCACATCTAAATAAACATCTAAGGCTTCAACAAGTGTATACTGAGTGTGTCCTCAGAGGCAAACACTATGATAGGAGCAAGGAAAATTAAAGGAAATATTCTGTCCTTGAGGAATTCATGCTCTAGTCATATCATACAAAACCCCCAAATTTATACAAGCATATACAGTCAAATAAATATATACCCCCAATATATATAATTATAAAGAAAATAGTGAGAGTGCGATATGGAAAATTACATATGATATTGATAAAACATATGGCAAAGGGGTACCTTAGCCTCATCAAAAAGATGGATGATAGGAAAAACTGGAGATGATGCCTCAGCTGAACTGGAATACCAGAAGGCTGAAAGGGTACTGTGACAGGGTCAAGACCAACCCCTACCCCCATCCCTCAGACCCCAAGCCTCTGTCTATATCAGAATAAAGTAAGTGTCTCCGATGACCCAAGATATGCAGCCTCACAACCACCATCTCATAAAGTCCACTAAGATTAGGATCATTTTACCTTCACCTTGTGCATTTCATTTGCCTTAAGAAGCCCTTGGACCCCAGGGCCTCCTTATGGCCTACACTTTAATACCCACAGAGCTCTGCACATGTCCTACTTAGTCTCTATTTCTCCTTCATTCCCAACTTCTGAAGTCTTTATACTATGCTTCTAGAGCACATAGTCCATTATCAGATTCCCCTATATTCTTAACTTCTTCTTTGAACATTCCCTTTATTCTCTTGCTCTAACTGAAACTTGGCTCTCCCTTAAAGACACTTTCCCCTGTAGACCACTCAAGCAGTGGCTGATTTTTCTTTCACAGCCCTCATCCCCAGGAGTGACTGGAAGTACTGCCAGTACCTGCCCTCCCTGCTCTTCACTGCCATTGCTAGACTATCTTTCTTTTCCTTTAATCATCCAGTTTACAATATTATGTCAGGTCGCCCCTCCTCAGCCCCCATTGCCCTAAGATTTTCACTATTGACAACTGTCACCAACTACAGCTCTACTCCTGACTTCATTCTTGGTGACATAAAATCATGTAGACTATAATAACTTTTCCAATAGTGTGCCCTCTCAGTTCCTTTGAACTCCTTTCCTCCAATGATCTTGTCCTACAACCTTCCTCAGCAACTCACTCCCACTGCCATGCTTCAGACCTTATTTTTACCAAGTTACAATCCCTTTCCGATCTCAAGTTCAAGCATTTCACTCTGATCACCACCTTCAAGCTCCAATACCCAGGTTCCTACAATCCTTTGAATCTACCAGCAACTATAATCAGTTAATCTTACTCTGTTTTAACTTTCTCTGATGTCCCCTAACCCTGCCCACCTCTTTCCTAAATCTGGGTTCATTCATTATCGTTCCCTTGCCCACCTGCTCAGCTCACTTTCCTCTCTCCACTTTGCTTTACTACCTTGGCAAAGGCTAATCCTGGAAAAATCTAGCTCTCTGCCTTAGTGCCAGAACCAAGGAACTTGAATATGACTTGAGATCAGCACTACCAGGCTGATTAGCCCATTTTGAATTACGCATCATTAACTTTAAATGGATCCTTAATGTTGCCTGGCAACTAGACTGCATTTCTCCAGATTCACTTACTCTCTCACTCTCTTAGATGACCATTTCATGCCTTCGTGATTTCCTTCAAACCCACAGTACCTCCTCCTTCAATCTTCCTCTCAGCTAATAACTTGGCTTCCTATTTCACAGAGAAAATGGTAGTAATTAAATTGGAGCTTTCACAAACTCCCACTCCACATCTACTGACACCTGCATCTCTACCCTTATCTCTTTATGCTCTAGATTCAGCTGCTCTCTGAGGTCAACATCTCCACTTGTACCCTACACTCTACCCCTCTTACATAATAAATTAACACATAATTCTTTAAAACCTTATGTGTCATTTTGAAAGATTTACATTATAAGAAAAAGATCAATTATTTTAGTGCTATTCATGAATTAGCTTTCCAACAAAACATGGTTCACAAATAGAAAAACAATTATGAACTGAATTACAGTTACCTAGTGCTGTAATAATGTAGGATAAAGTTTACCTGCTGACGTGTAGAAATTCAATTTCACTGACTCTATCATTGATTTTAAGACACACAGAGTATTTGATGTATTTTCCAGAAGAAGATCAACTAAGTGTAATATTTGTCCTCTTGAGATGATGATGAATGTTGACTTGCATTTGACAATTTACAATGTTCTTTACTTTTTAGCATTTCCTGAGTGGGTAGAACACATCAATGACACAGAGGTGGATATAGGTAGTGATCTCTACTGGCCTTGTGTGGCCACAGGGAAGCCCATCCCTACCATCCGATGGCTGAAGAATGGATATTCGGTATGTATGTTCAAGTGCTTTGCAGTTCTTGAGCCTATGTTCAGGTAACATTTCTGGGTGATCCTGGGATAAAGTTAGCAGGAGTGTCAATAGATTAAGGGCATCTAGCCCCTGAAATATAAAAGTCTCCTTTAAAAGAAAAAAACAGAAAGTGAACATAAAGTGTCTTTTTTCAGCTTAAACAATTTTCTGTAATCTTATGTCTACCTTCTCTCTCTCTCTCCTTATTGTTTCCTTTGTTCCACTTTTCACCCTCTTCCTATGCATCCATCTCTACTACCTGATATTGTCCTCTTTTTCTTGCCACTGTTTCCCTGACCCCACAGAAACAGAGGTAAGAATGAAGGTCCTACCTTTAGCCCTGGGGACAAGTAGCAGCAGTGGGGTCCTTCTCTACCTTCCCACTGTAATCTCCCAGCTGGGCCAAGAGGGAAAAAGGTGGACTCTCTGCTCTGTAGGATGAATAGAACAAGAGCCACTGGGCATGGTAAGTGGGTTTTACTTCCCCATACCATGAAAACCCCACTCCACTAGACTTAGTTAACAGTGGGGGCAAAAATAATGTACCTAAATGGAAAGACAACCAAGCCCAAAACCAAATGAAACCATTTCTATTAAAGTCTATCAAGAAAATGTGTTTTACTTTGTGTTCTTTCCAGTATCATAGAGGGGAATTGAGACTGTATGATGTGACCTTTGAAAATGCTGGCATGTATCAGTGCATAGCTGAAAATACACATGGAGCCATTTATGCAAACGCGGAGTTGAAGATCTTGGGTCAGTATTATTTCTGGTTTCTGTTAACAATCAGCAAGAAAGCAACATGTTAAAATGATCCTGCATTATATACAGATTATATTTAATTTCACATTACTTTCTTGAATTAAAAGTTAAACATTTCTAAAATGTGGTTTGGAATAGAATGATATTATTATTTTCCTTTCATTAAAGAACAGTAAATAAATTGGAGGCAACATGGAGTATAAAGGATTTTAAGATTTTTTGAATGGTAAAGCAAACTTCACACGTGCCAGTTTTTATGTCTTGTTCTCTCCTATGTTTGGGCAGCTGAACGCTGCCAGGACATCACGTAGCGAAGATTGATGCTTCCGCAAGGCCTGTGAGCCAGCCTCAGATGAGTGTTTAGCACTTGGTAGCTTTATCACTCCCTGGGTCCCTGGGTTAAAATTGCTATTGAAAACCTTCAAGACATTCCTCAACCCCCTTACCCCACCCTCACTCCTACTTTCATATTACTTTCTTACTTCTCCATGAAAATTGAAAACCATTGAAATAATATATTTCAACTTCCCATCCCTCTTCAAAACTATCTGAATCTTTACTACACTTGTCCTTTCAATACTCTTTATCCAGAGGATGATGTATCTTGTCCCAAAATAATCCCTTTATCTCTGCCCTCAACAGACATCCCTTCTTCGTGTCTGTGTGTGTGTGTGTGTGTGTGTGTGTGTGTGTGTGTGTGTGAGTGTGTGTGCATATCTCTCAAGCTGCCTCAGTTTCTGGTCATGATTTCCTCTTGAATTCTCCTCTCTTTTGTCCTTGGTGACACCATGCTCTGGTACCTCCCAGATTATTTTTTCTTGATTGCCTTCATTTTCCTTTTTACCCCTTCCCTGCTCAGTTGGAAATCTTGCTCTCTTCCAGAGTTCCATTCCTCTGCTTGCATTCCATTTTCTTACTCATTCTTTCACGTATTTTATAATATTATTCCTCAATTATTATTATTATTAAATTTTTTAAGAAACGTGGATGATATCTTCTTCTTTGCCCATTAACTATAAAGGACCCCTTAATTTATACCTCTAGCCCAGAATTTTATCCTCAGCTTCAAGCTCACTATAAAAGCTTCTTGGTAGAAATGGTCATCTGGGTAACTTCACAGATATCCCAAACTCAGCATGTCTGAAACCGAATTCATTATTTCTCACTCATTCACATTGTCTCTTCCTGAAATATTTACTGTTCTAAAGAATGACACAATCCACTACATACTTTCCCCACTTTACATCTATTAAATTTCTCATTTTTATCCCATAAATCTCTCTGAGATTTTTTACTTTCTTCTTATTTTCATTACAACTACTTTAATTAAAAGTATCATGTCCTTTTCATACTATCATGTCCTTTTCATACTATTTGAAGTGTCTGTCACCAAGTTTAGTCATATTGTAAGTAATGAATCCAGGTGGGCAGGATTTCTCTGCTAGAAATGATTACTGAAAAGATAAAACAATGACTCAGCGCAGCCTCTTTTATTCTTGAGACACCAAAGGGAAATTTTTTAGAACATTGGTATCACTACAAATTGAGTGACACTAAAAGAACATGAAAGACAGTGAGATAGTTACAAGAAAGTATTAAAGAAAGCTATCTTTAAAAAGAGTTGAGGCCTTCTTGATTTTAACTTTTCCTGCCTCTTCTTATAATGCTGAGTATCATATTCCATTTCTTCCCCCTAAAGTCAAAATTCCTTGCTAATATATTTAATCTAGTTTCTTTGGGTATCAAGGAAACGTTTAGGCTTAAGCTTCATACCCTATCGCTTTGGTATGAAGTGCAATAAAATCATTTTGACTCTTAGAGAAGATATGAGGTGAATTTCAATTCCTTCCAAATGTAAACGCTTTTGTTTTCTGTTAAAATTTCTTGTTAATTGTTATATATTACAAGATAAAATGAAAATTTAACAGCTTAGACTGAAAGATCTCTCTGTCTTCAAACATAAATCTTGCAATCATTAATCTATTAAGGTAGTAATTAAGCAAATTGATCATTTTGAGACTGAGATTAATTCCTGAGCATCTTTATTTTTGTTTCAGTCTAGTTTTGTTTATTACCTTTAGGAACAGTGTTTCTCTCTCTTCTTTCCTGAGTTATTTAGTTAATTCATATATTCATCCACCAAATGATTATTGAGTGCTTACTCTGCACCAGATACTAGTCTGTAATAGGCTCAATAAAGAACAAAAGAAAAAAAAATATATATATATACACACATATATATATATATGTATATATATGTATACATGAACATGCTCTAGATTCTGTCACTAGAAATTCAAATATTAGATAAGCATGGGTCATTTAAATGACTGCACCAAATCAACGATTTTATTAAGACTGAACAGATTCAGAAAAATGTCTTATTTTCTAGATAAATTTAGACTTTCTAAATATAATCTGATTAAAATTTCTCTCATATTTTATAAGCAATATGTCACCCACAATATTTATTGAGCCTATACAAAATACCACATGCTGTGTTAGGTGTACAACACAGGTTGGTTGTTTACTTATTTATTTCCAATTATAAAAACTCAGACTAAAAGAAAAATGGGATAACCTAAATTATTTTTATAAAAAGTGTGTTCCTCAGAGCTTGTTGGATGTGCTGAATCTCAGGTCCACCCCAGATCTATTAAATAGCGTTTTACCAAGATCCTCAGATGATTATGATGCACAAATAAAATTTGAGAATCATGGGACTAGACGATGAAGGGTAAAGACCTGGATAAAGATATATTTAGGCCTAGAAAAGCCCCCAGAAAGGACAGTTTTATAGATGATTGGGATGTGTGGAAATAAAAAGATGGAATCCCCCTGGAGTCTGCAAAATGACAAAGAGATTGAGAAATGAGCTAGATGTGGGGACACGAAAGAAAATTAGAGCATATCATCAAGAGAGTAACATTTTATGAGACTCTATAGCCTGTTTTCATAATTATTGATCTGTACTTTGAGGTAAGGATGAGCTACAGGTGCATAATGTACTTCTCAATTAATTGAAAACATCATTCCCATAACTGTTTGTAGGTTGGTCCTGAAGGCAGGGGTCTCTCTGTTTATTAAGGCCTCTCATAGTGTCTGCACGCAGTTGGTGGTCAATAAATGTTTGTATAATGAAGGAGGAGTCATATTGTTTACTGAAAAGAGCATGCTTGCAAGTCAGACGGATCTAGATTCAAATGTAAATCCCATCTGATATCTTACTGCCTGTGGCACCTTTGGCAAATTATATAATCTTAATAGATATCAGTTCTTTCATCCGTAAGCTGGGTACAGTTCATTCAAAGTGTGGCTACGATTACTGATTATGAGTATGTGTCAATATTAATAATTGCTCAACTCCTCTATCCTTTCACTTAACTTCCCTTGAGCAACTGAGTCAAGACAATTGAATTAGGTATTACCTTCAAGGTAAATATGCATACAGCATTTGATTACAACTTAAATGTGTAGTAATTAATTCAGTTATCACCAAGAATTGTACATTTAAAATGGGTAAGTTTTTGACAAGTAAAATATACCTCAATAAAGTTTTAAATAAAAGAAAACAGTTATTATTATTAGGCATGGCATGTCTGTTGGTCATTGCTGATAACATTTGGTGAGATTAATCTTTTCTATTGATTATTAATCAAAAGGGAATAAAAGATGCTATAGTATAGAAGAAACTTTTGTTTCTATTTTAGCAAAAGAGACAAATAATAGTTTACTTTCTTTTAGCTTTGGCTCCAACTTTTGAAATGAATCCTATGAAGAAAAAGATCCTGGCTGCTAAAGGAGGAAGAGTTATAATTGAATGCAAACCTAAAGCTGCACCCAAACCAAAATTTTTATGGAGTAAAGGTACAGAGCGGCTTGTCAATAGCAGCAGGTCAGTCCAGAAACTAGAAATCCAACTGCAACTCAGTACTTGGGAAAGTTTACTTTGTAGAGAACTTGTTTTCATATTCATAATATAAATATTTTTTGTTCTAACTTTTCTCCCCAGAAGATATCACAGTTCTAAGGTAAACAGAAATACCCATCACTGTCAGTATCTATTATAAACAGAATTCAATTTTTAGACTTCTAGAGTTTATAAGGAATTTTTAAAATTGAGGCTCAGAGGTTTGTGACAAATTACCCAAGGCCACAAAACTAATTAACAATGGGAAATAAAATAGGGTATTTCTAATTTTTCCCCTAATAAGAGCTTCTATAGCCATTCATATTTGATTTAATTTTATGCAATTAGCCTATTAAATATTTCAGTAGGGAAATAAAAGGTGATTTTAAAGTACAAATCACCTCTTCCCTCTTCTGAAGTGAACAGGAACTTCTAATCTTCCTAACTATCTATGGGGAGAAGGAATGTTGGGAAATAGGAGAATTGGGATGTGAAGGTTGGGGAGCAGCAAATATTTCAAGCAGGGAGCACAGCATGTGCAAAGGCCCTAAGGCAGAGAGCAGAGGATGTATAAGGAATGTAAGAACTAAAACCAACATGGCTGTCTTTAGAGTAAAATGGAGAACAGTTCTAAGGGATGACACATAGTAAGCCAGGTCATCAGTAACAACATTTTCTGTGGCTTCATCTAAGAGTAATAGAAATCTGTCTAAAGGCTTAAATAAGGGAGGAAAAAAGTAGTTTTTGCCTTTAAAAAAATATTCTGGCAAAAGTATAAAAGATAAATCTTTACAGTAATCCAATAAAGAATGTAAGGTGGGTGTTATCTCTGTTTTGATGTATCTAAAGCCTGGAAAGGTTAAAGTGACCTTCTGAAAATATATCAGTAATCTCCAAGCCAGAACTTGAACTTGTGCCATGCTGATATGGAATGAACACATGGCAACACAGTTCTCTTATTAGGATAATCACAAGTATGGTTGTGCATGAGACAAAGCTGTGGTGGGGGAGGGATGTGCAAGGACAGCAGCTGCTTCCCTGAATACATTAAATTCTACAGGTAATATGTCTGACTAAGATTTACTAACACTTTAACAAAATGATACTAGAAGAATCAGTGTTAAAGGAAAAGTCAATCTGTGCAATACGGGGTTGAAGCTTTAGCAGTCAGATAATGAGTGATGCAGACCACGATCAGAAGGTAGTTCCAATTTTAGGTATTCATACTGCAACAGCCTCGAGCATAGCATTCCCTGTTGGCTGCACTATTAGCTCTTTCTCCTTAATGAAAAGAATCTTGCTCTGATTCTGATGAGGACTCATGCCATGGGCCTCTGCAACCACAAATTTCTCAGAACCATGCTTCATGGATTTGTTTTTCCTCAATACCAACATGTGTTCAAAAAAAGAAGAGTCTAGCTCCTAAAATCTTATTATTTTAGTCCTGTCTTAATATTTTTAAAGTATTTGAATCAAATTGTATGACCTTTTGATGAAAGAGTCTATAAATCTAATTTTTGCTCACTATGTTAACCCATTAGTATCTCAGATTATTTAAGTATCTCTTTATTATAGATTTGGTATTTCATGTAAAATTAAGTTTGAATGTTATAAAATAGTATGTATTAAGAAAAGTTAAACTAATAATTACTTTTAGAGAAATATTTCTGTTGAAAATAATATTCAAGGAGTAACGGAATAACTGTCTTTGAGCATAACTATAATCTCATTCTGATTAATATAATTACCTAAAAACTGTTCCACATTACTAAGTTATCTCTGTGCCTGGTAAATGGTTTGTAAAATAGCATATGCAGTACTTGCAATCAGGAGAGAGGAAACATAAATCTTGATAAGTTGTAATTAAGTTCTCAATTGTATGATTTTATTTAAGGTTAAAATGATATGCATTCTCCAACAGAATTTCTTTGTAGCTGTTCATTTATATCCAATGGACTGCTATCAACTCTAAAATGGTCTTTATCTGAGCCATTTATATGAGAATCTCTCCAAGATTCTTTTCTACCCCAGAGTTGGTGTGCTTTAAACATTAACAGATAAGATGGAGGTTATACTGGAATAATTTTGGCAACAATAAGTGACTACTTTATTAAAGGCCAGATGGTTCCTGGCTTGTTTGACTGTTTATCTATATGATATAATCTGAAAATGAGGATAAGATTCTGATAATTTAACTACATTGACTTTAGAATATGGATCATTATTCAAAAACATCAAGTTCCCTAAATACTCTTACTGAAATTAATTTTAATATCATGGACAAAGTACCTGAAAGTGTAGGTGAGCTGAACAACACAAGAAAGTATAAACTTTAAAGATGACAATGATCAATTGAGAGCTAATATATGTGAGAAAACTAAGAATATAATGTAGGTTTTAGAAAGATTAATTGTTGCTATTGTTTCTATTGCAACTTGATGATAATTTTCATTGCTTTACTTACAAAATAATTAAATGGGAGGGGGTGGAATATTGGCTAAGGACTTACACTAGAGCTTAGTGAGAAAAAATGAGACACATTAATGTTAGTACTGTGTTAATATGAGTTCTATGAGACGCAGATGCCAATGTGGGATTAACCATGCAAGAGATTTATTAATGGCAATGCCTAAGAAGGAAAACAGAGAAGACTCTTGGTGAAGGCTGGGACAGCCATCTGAGTTTCAGGTCTGATTCCAAGTGAAGGAGAAATGGAAGGAAGGAAGAAAGGCTGGGTAGAAATAGACTGCAGTGCAGATCTAAGAGAGTGTGGTAAGACCACTGGAGAGCGTTCCAGCTAAAAATGCCCATCAAAGGAGCCTGATGTCTACCTGGAATATGCAGCCTTAAGATTCCTCCTGGATTCAGTCATTGGCTGAGAGCAACCTGTGGAAAGTGTTGTCTTGGCTCAAACACAGTGATGGATTTCTGAGTGCAGCAGCTGGAGCTGTGGATCAATTACACTCCTCACAGCTGGAGAACATAGAGGGACATTGGCATAGCTTCCACAATATCAAATAATTACTTTTATGTTTATATTTATATTATGATACTACATTATTTCTTCAATAAGTAAAAAGTATTCTGAAATGAACTTAAGTTGGAACTGGAGAGTTAAAGACGAGCAAGGAAATTATGGAATATATTATTGGTGAAATTTTTGGTGTTTTCTTATATGGAGATTTTTATTAGTAAGATATGTATGTAGTAATTTTCCTTTATCAAGCTCTGCTCTTAAAATGGAGTATATGGAGAATTGTTGGTGTGTGTTTGTACAAAGCTTCAGAGATAAATTAAGGTTTTGGAAATTATATATTTAAGGAAAGTAAAAATCAGATCTAAATAGACATTTCTCCAAAGAAGACATACAGATGGCCAATAGGCACATGAAAAGATGCTCAACATCGCTAATTATTAGAGAAATGCAAATCAAAACTACAATGAGGTACCACTTACACTGATCAGAATGGCCATTATTAAAAACTCTACAAATAGTAAATGCTGGAGAGGGTGTGGAGAAAAGGCAACCCTCCTACACTGTTGGTGGGAAGGTAAATTGGTGCAGCCACTCTGGAAAACAGTGTGGAGGTTCCTCAAAAAACTAAAAATAGAGTTTCCATATGATGCAGCAATCCCACTCCTGAGCATATATCCAGACAAAACTATAATTTGAAAAGATACATGCACCCCATTGTTCATACAGCATTATTCACAATAGCCAAGACATGGAAGCAACCTAAATGTCCATCGACAGATAAATAGTTAAAGATGTAGTATATATATACAATGGAATATTAGCCATACAGAAGAATGAAATAATGCCATTTGCAGTAATATGGATGGGCCTAGAGATTATCATACTAAATGAAGTAAGTGAAAAAGAGAAAGATACTATATAATGTCATTTGTATGTGAAATCTAAAATATGACACAAATGAACTTATTTACAGAACAGAAACACATTCACAGACACAGAGAACAGACTTGTGGTTGCCAGGGGGGAGGGAGATGTGGGGGGGATGGATTGGGAGTTTGGGATCAGCAGATGCAAAGTATTATATATAGGATGGATACACAACAAGGTCCTACTGTAAAGCACGGGATAGTCAATATCCTGTAATAAACCATAATGGAAAAGAACATCAAAAATTTAAAAATAAAGTAAAATCCAATGACAGGCAATCCAATATTGAATCTAAGTGCGATGCATTATATAGTAAAGTTATATAATAAATATATAAATTATGTGTAATATATCATAATATATGTAATATTTATGTAATATAAATTATATGTAAGAGTTAGGTGTAATAAGTTTACAAATAATGAGTTTTGGGTCTCTTGACTCCAAGGAAGAGGCAGACAGGCAGAAGGAAGAGGGAATACATTTAAGTTCTATTAGTATGAAAGATTTAGTTTCTGTTCATAGAAGAATTTCCTAAAAGTAATCTGTTACAGAAGCTTTTACTAAGGTAGGTTTTACAGTATCATTCTTTGAAAGTTCCTAAAATTAAAATGTTTGTATTCCTCTGTGGCTGTGGAAATGACAGTCTGTTCTAACTACTAAGTCTGAAGTCCTGGGGTCACGTTCCTGGAAGATCTGGGCTCATTTCTTTCAGGCCTATGACTGGTCTAAGTCTGTCTCACAGTGGTTTAAAAGTCATCTTATGGTGGCATGTAGAGAGCCACTGCTTCAGTTAAACTCCATGTATTTCATACGTTCAAAAACAGGTTGATCGAGTGCCTACTCATTGTTTCGTGTCTCACTCCTTAAGGAGTTCCTGGAACATAGTTTTTTGTTTTTTGGTTTTTTCCTAATGATTGTATACATTAATGAATATGTTACCTTGAGATGGGGCCACAAACAAAGCAGATACAAATTCCTGACATCAGGATGTTACCATCTAATGCCAGGATAGATTAATAAGTAAAGCTGAAGTATGGCTGATGAAATATGTGTTAGGAAGAAAAGTCTGGGAAGAGGGATAGCATGGGGAATGCCAGTACAGCAGCAGTGCCATGGGTGGGTGTGTGCATGCCATACTAACTAGAATTTATCAGACAAAGCTTTACTGAAGGTGCCACTGTGCAAAACCCTGAAGGTTGTGAGAAACAGATTGTGAAAATGACCAGGGCCTAAAAGGGCAAACCAAGGGCTGTGACTTTTACTATGCATGAGATGGAAAACTCACTGGAGGCTTCTGAGCTGTAGAGTGACATCACTGAGCCAAAGAGTGACATTGTATTACTTATGCGATGTATGTCTTCATGTCTGGCTGACATGTGGGAAAAGAAATTGTGTAGAGGCAAGATTGGCAGCAGGAGGACATGTTCGAGATTACTGTGATAAGTCCAAGAAAAAGATGAAGGTGGTTTTCCAAAAAAACTTGATGCTGAGAAAGAATATTCTAAACAAAGGCTAGAATGTTTCATCTTGAAAAAAGTCTCTGTCAAGCAATTTATGTAAAACTTTAATGATGCTAAGATGTTAGTGTTTTTAATCTAAGACATAGAATAGTAATGTATTTCATTAAATTAATTTTGTGAAATATGTATTTCTTTCATTTCAATAGAATAGTCATTTGGGAAGATGGCAGCTTGGAAATCAATAACATTACAAGGAATGATGGAGGTGTCTATACATGCTTTGTAGAAAATAATAAAGGGAAGGCTAATAGCACTGGGACTCTTGTTATCACAGGTAAGAAACCATTAGATTAACTTTATTTTTTTTTTTAAGTGTGGCATGGCAGTGCTTAATTTCTAATGTACTATAAGACGTGATTCAGCACTAAGCTTATAAGACAATCCACATTTTGATGTTTCCATTTCAAAAGCCTTCTGGGCAAATCTCTTGTTTGATGAAACTATTCTTGGAATTTGAATTTGTAAGCATCTTATTCTTTTGCACAGAGATTTCAACTATATTGATTTTTATTTTTTAATGTACCAGATAATATGGTGTCTCGTATTTTTTTGAATTGTGGTTTACTCCTTTATTTAAAAATGTATAGATCCCACACGAATTATATTGGCTCCAATTAATGCCGACATCACTGTTGGAGAAAATGCAACCATGCAGTGTGCTGCTTCCTTCGATCCTGCACTAGATCTCACATTTGTTTGGTCCTTCAATGGCTATGTGATCGACTTTAACAAAGAGAACATTCATTACCAGCGGAATTTTATGGTATGTGTTTTATTTTTCATCTTATTAACATCCCAACGCCCACCCCCCCCCCCCATGTGTCTGCATTGCAACTGCTATTACCATAATCATGTACATGAGACTGGAAAACAGGCAAAATTTTTTCATGGGTCTCCTTATATTAATTGTAGTATTCCTGAACCTTTCTAAAAATGGCTAGCCCTGAGGATTTTGGTAGCGATATTAATCAATAAATATTCGTTGTGCTTTAGGTCCATTTCCTCTTTATTATAATACAATTTTTATATTAATGTCTACTCTGCCTCATTATATCTGTACTATAGGTTCTGAGTGCCTTCACATTCATTTTAAACGAAATAAGAGCACAGAACTTATCCTTTGTTATAGTGATGGCTTTATGGCATTTATTTTATTCTTTGAGGGTAAGAAATAGACAAGCTATATATGTGGGAGTGTTTGGAGAACTAGTCCATGTAATTTTTAAAAGGCTTAAATGGCTGTATTTTAAGAATAAGAAAGCTTACATGATACAAGTCTTATAATTAAGCATAGTGGTATCGTTGTATAGAAATGAAAATAGAGGAAAAAGACTGGGAAGTAATGCAAGTATAACAACTTGCACAGGAACACACTTGTTGTGCTGATAGGGCTGCCTAAATTACAGTGCATTTAAAGGGTAAATTGATCACTGCTCCTGCCAGTCTGTTCTTTAGAAAGGCAATCATTCAGGAACCTAAAGACCTATTTAGAACATATGCTTAGTTAAGAAAACTTTAATTCTAATTTTAGAAGTCAATTATTAATAAAAGTTTGAATTAACTCAGTAGAATATTTAAGATTTTCAAGTCCTATGAACTCTGAAGTTTGATATGTATCTATTATAATATTATGTTTTCAAATTGTCTAACTCTTTTAAAAAAATTCTTCTAGAACTTTCCACTTTAAAAAGCCAAAACAAGTTTTCAGTCAGGTTAAGATGGTTTTTAACTGGATGGAAACATTTATTCTTAAATTTTTATTAGATAGATTCATAGAACAATTAACAATACAGTATCAATGTTTGTGCCTTCTATATGTTAACTGTATTTCCAGTTTCTTTCTTTTTAATCTAACAGATTTAGCTAAAACTGTACATCTACAGTGAATCTACTGTCTTTCAGTTTCTGAAACAAATTTATATTTTAAAAATAAACAACTGAGAATTTGTAGAGAATGATTTTAACATTATACCATGTGATATTTTTTCGTTATATGTCTATTTTGATGTGCTTAATTATAAGAATGCCCAACATTAATAAATTTGGCACCATTGTCCTTAATAATTTCTTCAAATTGTGTTTTGTTTTGCAAGAAAAGCAAATACCACTCAGTTTTTACTCATTTGAAGAAAAAAAGTGAGCTAAACAGAGATTTTATTTTAAAAAAGTAGACTTCTGAATTTGCTTGGTGTTATATATTGAATATTTTCTAAAATGCAACAAGCATAGTTTATACAAGTAGTTACTTATAGCTGCAGTAGAGTCTCTGAAAATAGACCGTAAATGAAGCTGAAACTTCATATGTGGAGCCTCTTTATGTTCTTTAAAATAAGTTACTTTATGTTGATTGACATAAATAAACATTTCAAAAAAAAGAAATGAAGGAAGGAAGGGAGAGAGAGAGGGATGGAAAGAAGAGAAAGAAAGAGAGAGGTGCAGGGGGAGGAGGAGGAGAGGGAAAAAGAATGAGAGAGAAAAAGACAAAAAAGAGAGAAAAACACACAAAAAAAGAGAAATAAGATAAAAGAGACCCATGGCTTGAAAAAAGAGAAAAGTAAGCCACTGAAAGACTAATTAAGAAATAAATATTAAATTAGGTCATAACAATGTAAGAGACTTTGGTCATCACTAACTGTACTCCTTCCTTTTGTGGATGTTAGCCACAGGGGTTCAGGTTGCTGCCCCTCAGGGAAGCCAGAGCAGACCCTGACTGTGAGCCCATGCTCTGGCTTCAGGGGCTCAGTTTCAGCTTCATTCCACCAAATAAGGAGCATAATAACAATCAGCGGCATAAAACATACTCACTGGTTAAGTAGGCAACTTCAGTGAGTAAAAGTATCAGAGACACATTTTTAGCACTTTGTAGATGGACAAGTCGATTTAACTCTGTAAATAATTAAAAAACCCAGATAAGAAATGTATTTTAAATTATTAAACTTAATTCTGCCTTTTGAACCTAAGAAAGATCTATGAAGCTTTCCCTTGCATCCTCCTTCTCTTTTAAAGCAAACTTCACAGTCACACTTCACTGCTAAATGTACCACACAAATTTGAGTAAAACACCATATGTGTCTGATCCACCTTTTGGAAGACAGTCCTAATGGCTAGTAATTGCTTCTGGGGTCACTAATAGAACACTCAGAAGGAAGGGCTCTTCCAACCTAAAGCTCAGTGAATGAAAACATAACAAAGATGGCAGGTACTGGGGAAAGCAAATTCGAAGGAAGGAACGCTGCTGCCTGCATTTGTCTGTTATTCAAATTGCACTAGCAAATACGTCAGTATATAATTTTTTGGTATTTTAAATCATGTTTCTATATTTTATTTAATTCTGGCAACATTTCAATTATTGACTATCACTTGTTCATTTAAAAATATAGTACTGAACCCATACCACAGCAGGAACAGTGATAGGCACTAGGGTGTATAAAACAGTGAATAAGACAAACACAGGCACTGTTGAGGTCTATCCCAATGGGACTTTTTCTGCAGACCTATATTGTTGGAAATGCCTCATAGAGTAACTGTGTGGTTTCCTTTACTGAGAGAACTATGTGTTAGATCTGTGGGAAAGAACTTCAAGACAGAGCTGCTAATAAACTATGAAAAACCTAACAGTCAAACTTTTTATGTTGGGTATTGGCATATCCCAATGATCTGTACTGTTCTAAGGTGTGATAGCTTAAGAGTGAATATGGTTTGAACTTAATGCATGTTTAGAAGGTGTCTAAAATTCAGTACCAGGCAGATCCATCTCCTTTGACCCTAAACATGGTCCTAAAGTAAATTGCTTGAGGAAATTGGGTCCCAAAGATTACAGGTGGGGAATCTTGAAGTGTGTCCATATTCCATTTGAGATCAAAGAAACCCAACTAAAAGAATTGTGGACCGATGACATGACTACTGTGGATTGAGACAAAATTCTTTTTGAAAACGTTATCTTGAAAATTATGGATCAGACATTGGAGAAATCAAGGTGATTGGCAGTGGAAGGAATCAGAACATGTGAAATTCCTTAAAAATTTATTGACTTAAATAATTTTGCCTGTGTTACACATAATAAAAAAAAAAAAACCTTTACACTTTTTGTAGGAAAAAAAGACAAGCACAGGCTCTGATCCAAAATAAATCAGAGCTACCCTATGAGTTTAAAATTTAAATATAAATGACTTGGTAGCTATCACAGTTAACAAAACTGATGTCATTATCACCATCATGTTTTAATAATTTTAATTGCTAAAAATTAATATCAGAAACTCTAATTCATGAAGAATATAGACATAAAAATTTAAACTTTTAATTTTAAGAACCTAAGTTTTTATTTTCAAGTTTGGCTTCAATAATACGTTATATTCAATAATCAAGCATGTTGTGAGTTTAGCTTGCTATTCTTGATCTTGACCACAATGTGGCAACCGTGCATAAGGTTTCAAATTTCACAGCCTGACCTACTTGGAACTTGAAGCTTTATGAAATTAAACAAATTATAATATATCTATTATATATATAAAATTATAATATATCTAATATATATCTAATATATCTATATCAAATGAATTATATCTAAGACGTGTGATTTAAATTTTTTTCTTTATACTTTTTCCAATTATATTAATATAATTATCAGGAAAAAAGTAACTATATATTTTTGAAGATGTGAATTTCTTTTAAGAATTTATAGTGACCTATAAAATTTAAATATATAAATAACATTTCTATTACATTTATGATCCTGTTTTATGTAAAACTCTTTTGAATTAATTAGTTTTAAAATGTAGCTATTAATTTTTAAGTTGTAAGTAAACAATACCGATTATAGAAAAATATTAAGAAGTTAAATATCTAATTTACCTGTCATGTTATTTATTCTTTCACTATTCAATAAATGTTCACTGAGTGTTATATCGTTATGTAATTAGGGTCAGTAAATGTTTCATTTGAACTTGAATTTATGTGTTGATGTTAAGTATATATATGTATATATACATATATATATGAATTACAAATTTCAGAACTTTGGCGCTTTGATACAATAAGCTTATAAGTAGTTTATCTGTCATTCTTTTATTCTGTCAAATTTATATGGCAAATACCTATTTTTTCAAGTCCGAATATAAAATGATTTCTATTTTGATTTTCCAGTTCAATAGCTACTTACTCATTTAGAGTAAATACAAAAGCAGAGTCATTTTACTTACCAATTTAATTTATAATCCCTTTTGTTCTATAAAGGATGTAAGACTATCTACCAAAAAATATGTATTTGTAATATATCATTTTATGCCTCTCTCATGGTGGTACCTGATCTGCAGAAATTTTTTTTCAGGAGCTACCTAACTTTTGACACCCACTTTGAGTCATTTTCCTTCAACTATTTGACAGTTCTCCCTGTCAGAGCCATTATTTTAGTTAACCACGTTGAGTTTCTTAAACTTTCTAATTCTGGTATTGCTGCTATAATAGCTTTTTTTCTGATTACAAATAAATGTTGAAATTATAGTTCAGTTAGAAGATTTTACATACCTGCTTTGAATTCATAAATATCATATGAATTGTTCAGAGACTTTGCCACAATCAGAGCTCTAGGCTCCATTAGGCTTAATCTAGAGTCAGTGATTAAACCTCTCTAAGTTTCAGATTTCCCCCTCTGTAAAATTTTATTAGTAATTCACTTATTTCATTCAGGTTACTTCATTGGGTTTTCAATACTGGTTACTTCATAATATTTTTGTGAGAATTCAATGAGAGAATGCCTATAAAGTGCTTGGCACAAGATCTGGCAGATTGTAAGTGGTTATTACTAATACTTTTTATAATAGAGCAAACATTCTACATTGAAAATTCCAGAAGCTTTTGCCAGATAGTTTTTTTCTGGTTATAGATCTCATTTTTCATGATTTATATTTTGCACTGTTTGCTCTACTGGATACCTAGTTTGAGACAAAAGATTCTAGGTATTTCTTTGCTGAGGGCAATGGAGAGGTAATAATAGTCAACATTTTACTGAGTGCTTGCTGTTTAGCCAGCATTGGATTAAATGTTTTTCATGTATTTCTCAGGTGATCTTCATAGCGGTCCTCTATGGAGCACATATTACTGTGATTTGTCTCAATTTCTGAGGTGGGGAAACAAGATTTGAAACGTTAAGTAACTTGTCTAAAGTCATACAACTTGCTGGTGGCAGAGAGAGGATTTGAAACCAAGGTGGTTTGATTGTAGACACTGTGGTCTTCACCACTTGTTTCTAATCCACTGACTGGTACTCATGTCTATATCTATTTAAATAACCTCCCTCCCATTATTTGAAACACGATAAGACAGCAGTTGAACAGCAGTTCAACTCCTAACTTATTCTATCGTCTTGTTTAATGAACTTTTTATGTTCAAAGTTATCCAAATTACTTTATTCTCCCTACACGATTAGCAACCTTTGCATTACATTGTAAGTCAAGTCTACAGAGTTTCAGATTGTCTAACTATAAAATTCTAGGCAGTTCTTAGTGATCTCCTTTAGAGAGATAGGTTATGTGTGTGTGTTTGCAGGTGTGTGGACATGCGTTTGTTCTAACTGTATAGACAGCATTCAAAACAAAGGTAGACAGACTTCTTACCCTAAGGCTGAAAGAAAATATTAATTCTACTGAACATGTCACAAAAGTGTGTTTAAATCTGAAACATTATCTCATACTAGAAGATGTTATGAATTTGAATAGATGTTTTGCTTCTGTGCATGCAAAAAGAGAGAAAGAGAAGCAGTAATAAACAGAAGTCTTTTTTTTTTTTTTTTCAATTTTGGCTCTCTGTCATTATTGAACAAGAAGGTAAAGATTGTCCAGAGTTATGGGGCAACAGGTTACAGCAGAAAAGGAGTGTTAGGCCATAATCCAGACTAAGACAAGAATCAAATTAGAGCTGAAGAAACAACAGAAAACCAAGCAGGCACAGTGAGACGATGTAAGCCCTAAAATGGTTGTTCCAAACCAGGAACAATTTTTCTCCCTAGGGAAATTTGGTCACATTTGGAGACATTTTTTGTTATCACAACTGCAGGCAAGTGGTGTATTACGGGCACCTGTCTAGCACGGGTGCTGCTAAATATCCCATAATGCCGAGAACAATCCTCCACAACAGAGAATTAACTGGTCCAAATTATCCATAGGGTCAAGATTGAGAAATGCTGTTCTTAAGGGAGATTTAAAAAGAAAAGACTTAAGAATAAAGGGACTGAAAAGTTTTAAGCATAGTATGTTGGAAACAAAGAGAAGTTATATTATTTTGAGCAAATGAGAGTGCTGAAGACAAAAAAAGAAATTATAAGAGGATAGATAAAGCATTTTTCAAAATAGCATCAGTAGTAGAGGATAGATTGCATGTGTTTTGCAAATTCAAGACTCTTAAATTTTGGGAGAAAGAAAGAAGTATGTGAAATGTCCCCTGACATAGTTCTGTGGGCCACACAAAACTCACAAAGGCAGGCTACCTGTGCCCAAGTTGTTTCTCTACTAAGAGTAATTAATTGGAAAAGAGAGAATTTTATCATCCCTCATTCTGTCTGAACTTTCTCTACCTCCCTTTCATTACCCTAATAAAACTTTACTTACACCTAACTATTCTATTTTATTTTGCTATTTTCCACCAGTAAACATGGAGGGAGGTAGGCACCTATGCTCACTAGAGGTATTTATACTTGGATTGGCTTCTTCTAGATCATCACACTTCCAGGGCAGAGATCATGCCAGCTAAAGTTATTCTCTAGCAGAGACTCCCAGAGTCTAGCCTTTAGGAAGCATTTGTCAAAGATAGTGTTAAATAATTGGAATTAAGCACATATAGCAGCAAGTCTTTTTTTTTTCAGAAATGTACCGGTTTGGAGAAATTTCCAAAAATTCATTCAAAATTAAAGTCCCATTTGTTTTACATAGAACTCCTTGCATACTTAATCATCACTGGAATAATTATTCTGGCTCTTTATGCTTGCAAAATACAGTATGTATATAAAATAAAAAGAAGGGGAAATAAACATATAAACTTTTGGTGTCTTAGGAATTTTATTTTATAATTTTACGTTGTCAGTTTTGATGTTTTATTTACTATATAACACTAGAAATATAGTATTTTGTCATTAGCTCTCCTATTCCCAAAAACCTAACTAATTTTTTTAAAAGCTAGTTTTTAAAACAGAGCGTTATCTAAAGATCTGGGATTTTGTTGTTGTTTTGCCCTTGACAAGTTATATGATATCGGGCAAAACAGTCAATCTGTGCCTCAGGCTTCTTATCTGTCATATGAGGAAGTTGGGCCACAGCAGAAGTTTTGAAAAACAACAACAGAAGGTTTTTAGCAGCAAAATTCTTTCTGCAAAGAAAATTTAAATTAGAACCCCAATAAATTTCAAAGATGAAGGTAAAGTTGGTCTGACTAAAGAAATTGTACCCACGTTTGTGAGCATATGTAGGAGACCAAAGCCTTAACTGTAGGACCTCTCACATCTTCCTATCCCAAAACACATCCCATTCTGATCCCTTCTTTCTACCAAGTGATCCATGAAGGTCTTCAGAACCCTAAGGCTAATGGAAACCAATTTAAAAACCATATAAATTAAACAGTGTTCAAGTTTTCTTTCAACTTGAAAATGTGGGTTCTAAACCCAGGGTTTGAGGGTTTTGTCCATCATTTAAAATGCTTAGTAGACATCTGAAAGAAAATTTCCTTCCTTGTGAGTTTTCATTTAAAATGGTCCGATTGATCAAACTTGAACTCTTCAGCCATCAAAATAGCCAAATTTAGGGATATTCAACATCTCCATTGATCGTGTAAGTACAGGGTGATCTCTCAGTAATTATCCTCAACTATTTCCCTAATATATTTAAGTGTGTATATTTGTAATGATAATACTCATTTTCATAAGATTTTGTAAGTTATATCTTTTTAAATTTTTTTACATTCAGGTAAACTTAATGCTGATGCATTACTTAAAATAACACTAACTTGAATATTAGATCATATTAGGAAATTAATGTTAATTATGTTGTGTGTGAAAATGGTTCTGTGATTATTTAAGAGAATGGTCTTACCGTTTTGGAGATTCAATTTAATGCTTTAACAAATGAATTATGATGGTATCAGTATTTGTTTTTTAAGGGTTCAACAATAGATAGACAGCTAGATAATTAGATAAAGTGAATATGGCAAGAAGTTTACAACTGTTGAATCTAACTGGTTAGTATATGGGTGGTCATTGTACTATTCTTTCTATTTTCTTATGTTTGAACATTTAAATAGGTTAAAAATTAAAGAAAGAAAGAAAGAAAATATAACATATTGTATTTTTCTTGTTATGAGAAAATATCCACTTTTACCTACCAAACTATGAATCTAAATTCAATTGTTTGATCCATGAAGCACTACTTTGGCAACAGCCTAACTTGGGGAAAACAGGTTAACTATTGAGCCTTCTACCAGTAGCTTAACTTAAAATCTAAAATTCCTTATCTGTAAAATGGAAAAATTAAACATATCCCCCTGAGTCTTATAAAAATTAAATAGGAAACATATATGTAAAGTAGCTAGCACATTGCAAGGCATCTTAAGGGCATTTAATAAGCTAGATCAGGTATTAGTAGGAGTTCATAGTAGCTACAGCAATGGCAGTAGCAATAGCAGAAGTTGTAGTAGCAATCTTAATATTGATACTAGTTGCAGCAGTAGTAGTATCCTATTAACGGCAACAGTGGTAGCAGTAGTAGTGGTTGTAGTTACAGTATTATTGTGTCCTCATCTCTAAAATACAGTTAAGAATAGTACCTCTTTCCCAGGGTTGTTGGTATAAGTGAATTTGCACATGTAAAATATTTATAATAGTCCCTGGCACCTATAAAACCCTTACATTTTTTCTTTTTTTTTTTTTTTTTGCTCGTGTGTTGGTGATGGTGGTGTTAAAGTTTGCAGTTACATCTGATGAATTTGCTACAGTTATTCTTTCTTTAACCTAGCAAGCCAAAAGTAAAAAAGAAAAATGTTTATTTTTCATGGATATAGCATGTATCATACATATTTAATAATTTTTGCTTACAGGTTTCTAGAGTATTCTCTTTAAAGGCTATGCTTTCCTCCAATCTTCCATATTTGTCTCTTCATTCTGAACTTCAATGGAACAAAAGAAATGTTTTTATAGAGCCATTATGACCTCTAAGCTTTATCTAGACCTTGTATATACCTTATGGCATATTTCTTTGTTCATTATGATTAACTGAATTTGTTAATACAACTTAGTAATTCAGACTCATTTGTACTGCAGGACTGATTTTTCAAAGTTAGTTCATGAGGGAGTGGAAAGGAAGGAATAGGCATTTATATTTTGGAAGTCTTTTGATTTAAACTTGGGAAATTTCTAAGTGGTAAACCACATATACACTTTGGAACATCCCTGAACTGTGCTATCACAATTTCCAGTATGTGATTCAACTCTCCTCATATGAAGGGAAGCATTTTGTAATTCAGCCAAGCTGCGGTTTTTAGTGAAAATATAGAGAGCATTCGTATCTAATTTGTGGCTAGAATGTGCTGAGAGCCATGATCTTTACTTGCTTTGTAAGCGTTCTGTCGACCACTGAGAATCTCAACTTCTCCTGAGGTATGGAAAGTGCTAGTGCCATTTATAAAAAATTTCAGCAAAGCTTTTATACATACACAACTCTATTGGAAATGATATAGCATATTTTTTCTTTACTTTCCTTTTGAGGTGTTTCAGTGCCACACCTTCACCAAATATAGATTGAATGAGAATAAATGCTAAAGTCGCTTATTACTGCTTTATGCAAATCGGCCTATCATTACCCACCTAAGTCCTAATGTTTAAAACAAGGCTAACTTTTAAAATGAGTTTAGCATTAAACTTTTAGAATAGTTTAATTAAAAGTTTTTAAGGAGTTTATTCTGAAGATTCAATAAGTATAACTTTAATATGATA
This sequence comes from Eschrichtius robustus, assembly GCF_028021215.1. NCBI lineage: Eukaryota > Metazoa > Chordata > Mammalia > Artiodactyla > Eschrichtiidae > Eschrichtius > Eschrichtius robustus. Next base: position 33,879,575 of record NC_090836.1, read on the forward strand.
TTTTAAGACAAAATAGTTTGTGTTTTTCATTACATGTGAAAAGTATGAAAAGCATGACCACATTATTTCTCTCAGGATTAAATAAATGAATATGAAAACAGCACTGTGTTTCAAACTGAGATTTTGGGGGAAATTATAGCAATTTCATTAAAGAAGATTATTAGGTGTACAGCATTCAAATATTTTACAAAGGGTAATTATAGTGTCACAAATGTTTATTTTTATATTATTTTTCTGCTTTCATTTTTTTATTATAAGGTTGAATTTTTTTTCTTTTAAGGTTGAATTTTTTTTAAATTTTAATTTCTGAAGTATTTTATTTTTTAAATTCCAATCTAATCCTATGGTTCATTGAAATAGTGGAAGTTTAGCAACAGGATTATCTTTCATTTAGATACATGAAGCAACCCACATAGTGAGTTCACATAATAAAAGCATGCAATAGAGCTAAGTGCTTTTCATTTTATGCAACATTATTCTTTCTCAAATATAGCTATTATCTTGTGTCATAATAGTTTAAAAATATTTTTTAATATCTTTCCATTAATGAATATTTAATGTCAAAGTTCAGTACTATGATATATTGAACTTTAAGGATGTTAAAGCACATTAAAGCAGTCTGTTTTATTAATATATAGTGTTTAAATTATTTTATTTTACTATAATTATTTTATATTATTTTATTTTTTCTCACTAGAAATTTTCTCAGAAATATTTGTCAGTTAGCATGTACAATGGCTCAAGAAAAACTCTTTTATTATTACCTTCCCCATATACACAGCTTTACTCTCTTCTTACTTTAAATATTTTTTAAAAAGAGAGCTATAGGTAATAAAATAATATTTCTTTACCACCCCCCTTAGGTGAATTCTATTTAGTATGATATGTGGTATTGGCCAACTACGAAGTCAGGCAGAGTCCTCAAGACCATCTTCAGTTCTGAAACCAACTGCAAGTTCCAGGAGTTGCCAAAACCACCCTCAGTTTCCTTGTGCTAGAGGGAACTCACAGAATTCCCTGAAAGCTATTATGCTCATGGTTACAATTTATTACCCAAATAGCATGCAGATTAAAATCAGCGAAGGGAAGAAATGCATGGGGCAGAGTCCAAGAGACGTACCAAACATAGAGCTTCCATTGTTCTCTCCCCATGGAGTCAGGATGCATTACTCTATCAGCTTTGGTCTGTGGCAGTAGGCACAGAGTATTGCCAACCAGGGATGCTTTCTTGAGCTTTGATATCTAGAGATTTAACCAGGGCTTAATCATGTAGGCCTTGATTGATTGATTGATTGCCCAAATGGTTAATCTCAATATCTAGGTTGACTGATAACACATGACCCAAAGCCCCTACCCTAAGTCACAATGTTAGTCTTTCTGGCATGGTCAGTCCCTACTCTAAAACTATACAGGTGTGGCTAACTGCCACCCTAAATCACATGATTAGAACTATTCAGTATGACCCAAGACACCCAGGCAAAGAAAGAATACTACCTTCCAGAAGCTGAGGGAAAGGGCAGATCTCTCTGTAAATTTGTGATTTGTATTACAAATTTTGAATTTGTAAAGGCCTAATCCTTTACAACAAATATGGGTGGTTGAAAAACTTAAAAGTGTCCATTTTCTTATATGTCAACTGCATTCTTTTCTCTATAAATTTACACATTATTCCTAAAACGTTTATATTTACTCATGAAATTAGTTTACAAATAATTTGAAATATATTATTAATTCATAGCTGATCTCAGGTATATAGATAGCTATAGTTGTTCTCAATTCAGCTATTTTATCTTATAATATTATTATCTTACCTGAAAAATCATATGAAATTACTAAAAGAATTTAATAAAAACATTTTAGATAATAGGTAATTTAATTCATTTATGCAATATTTATTTGTTGAATTCCTCCTGTATGTCAGATATCACAATACATAATTTGTATGTAATAATAAATAAGACCTAGTCCCTTCCTCAAAGAATTACAGTCTAGTAGAAGAAATGGACAACTAAATAATTAGAATAGAAAGGGATAGTTAAAATGAAAATATGCAAGGGGCAATCACCTAACCAGGACTTTGGATTCTAGAGAAGAAAGGGGCATCTAAACCACGACTTGAAGTTAGCCAAGTGAGAGAAGTGGGAGATGGGAGAATCCAGGCAATGCAAGTGATATGTAGAAAAGTCTGCAGGAAAGAGAACACATGGTAAAATGTAAGTTTACGGGGCACAGGAAGTGGGAAAAGAGGTAGCAAGAGTGTGTCCTGACATCAAGGTGTCTCATTATGTGCTTACAAAATTCTGCCATTGTGATGAGCTATATGAACTTGCTATCCTAACTCTGCTTGTACCTGAAAAGAAGTAAACATGTATTATCTTAAGAGCAGATGCCAGAAGTCTTAATAAGCATGCTGAATAGTGCATTCAAACAATGTGTATTTGGTGTTATTATATCCCTGGGACTGTGCTGGTCTTAGGGATACAGCACATACAGCTGTACACATGTAACACAGGGATACAATGCTGAAGAATTCAGGCATGTTTCCTCCTCTCATAAAACTTACAGTCCTTCAGGGAAACCAACTTTAATCATATAATTGCAAAAATATTTTATTGTAAATGAGATATATAATATCACATTAAGTAAAATGTGCTATGGCAAAATGTAACAACAGAAAACAGAAAGACTTGCTTAAGGAAATGATTTGAACTGATATTGGTGGGGGAGGGTAAATGTTATTTAGATGAAGGTGGTAAGAGTGTGCGGTATGAAGAGATCAAATTCCAGGAAAGGAATCACCTTGGAGAACCAGAGATAGGAGATAACAAGATACATTTAAGGTCTTAAAAAGGGAATGTTCTTCTGGAGAGCGGAGTGTAAGTGAAATGGCGGCACTAGTTGAGCTGGAATATTGGACAGAATTTAGAGAATGGAGCCAAGTTGACTATCATAACACTTACGGCTTTTATTCCAAGAAGTGAAACATTTTTAAAGGTTTTAGTTTGTTTTTTATAGAAAGGGATGATTTGATCATAATTTGCATTTTTTAAAGGTCACCCTGAGTGCTAAGTGGAGAAAAGAATAGATGGGACAGGGGTGAGGGTCATGACCAAATGGGACATAGTAGTTCAGTGAGAGATGTTGGTAGCTTGGACAAGGACAGAGGAAGTGTTGAAGAAAAGGAAGGGATAAATTCAATAATTTATGACGGAATTATAAGGAAGTTGAAGAAGATGAGAGGTTAAGAATTTTCTCAAACTTTCTGGAAAAATGTGCCATCACAGATGACTAGAAAAGTTGGGTGTTTGGGAAAGGAAGGTCAAATGCTATTCGAAGTCAAGTAAAATGAGTTGAAGAGTTGGGAACCAGATTAAAATGGGCTGAGGGGTAAGAGGTAAAGAAACGGCAAAAGCTAAAAACAGAAAGTAAGGGTTTGAGGAAGAAGTATTGTCAGAATCCAAGCAACCATCCAACAATTAAGCAGCTTAACATGAGGAAAGAAGAATAGTTGTTTGTTTCCAAGGGAAAGAAGAGAAGAGCAGAGAGAGGTAAGATATGGGAGTGGGAGTGAGTGCCAACAAGATGATAGGGAACAGAGAGAGGTGAAGGTCACTGAGAAATCCTTAGTAAAAGTCTGACCAACAGGACTTTTAAAAATAGAAATATACAGTGGATGATAATTGCCCTACTTTGTGGGATACAACCAATTCCATGACCTTTAACTCTTTAGTACACCTACTTTACTAGGGAGTACTTCGTGATAGTAGGTTTCATGGCAAAATAGAGAAAAGGCTGGTCTGGAGCTCCTTGGTCAAGAAAACAGAAGGAAAGAATTCCCCTACCTTAGGAATTTGAAGAAATTTTGGAAACTGGATTTTTACCCAATCTTAGACCGCAATGGACAGGAAGACCCCAACTAACATTAAATTGTATGACCTCTAGTTTCATTTTTACAGAGATTTTAATTACTGAAACCAAGGAACAAGGTGTGTGGCCACTGACCAGTTCTTTATATGGAGATAGTAGTAGTCTATTACAACCAACTGAATCAATCTGCTCAGAAGATAACTATCTATTATTTTTAATTAATCTTATTAATAAAGCAAGGATTGCAACCCAAATACTTTCCAAGACCAGCAGGGAATTTAATATGTGAAGGGGCCACCAGCAGAACCAATGGTGGAGCAGAGCATTTATTCCACATATAGTCATTAAATAATCAAAATTTTAAAATTTGCAGGTCTGTCATGTAACAGAAACAATACCTTCATCTATTACGTGAAATATTAACCTAGTCATTAGTTTTTCATCCTTTAATCTATCTGGATATCTATAATTGCAATAGTAAATCAATATTTTTGTTTCTCAGGAAAACCAAATGTCTATTTAAAAATCGAGTTTTCCAAATTTTTCTCTTAAGAGAGTATTTTGGAGATAATGAGCATGGACTATGTTATGCTCCTCCAACCAAGCAAACCGAGTAACCGTAGTTAAATTACTTGGCTACTCTAAGTCTCACTTTTATCTTTAGTAAAATGGACAAAATAGGACCTATCTCATAGGACTGTTTTCAGAAGAGAATCCCAGGATCTGTATAGAGGAGGCATTCGATAAATATTAGCTATTTTTAGAAATTGCATTGGGATGGTGCCTTATCATTCACAAGCAAAATTCCCTCAAGCCTCCTTAAAAAAACATATGTTAAACACTATTCTAAGCACTGGGAATAGAGCAGTGAACAAGACAAAAATCCTTGCCCACAAGGAGGTTATACTTGGCCAAAACAGAACGTGTTAGTAGAATTGTCCATTTTGACAGTTTCTGTACACTTTTAGTATCTTTGTAAAATGAACCGTGGCACGTCTTGAAATTAGTTGTTTAGATTGGTTTTACGTAACCAAATTAATAATTCTTCCTAGCCATACAGCATTTATGTATCTTCATTGATATTCAGCATCAAGATTTTTGGACCTTCACATTTCTTTTTAAAAGACATCAATGAAATAGTTTCATCCTGTGTTTTCCCTCAAAATGCCCTCTGATTATATAAATAATAGAATACTAAAGAAATTAAAGCTAAAAAGGACCTTAGGTAATTCACTCTATTTTTCACTTGAGATACCAAAGCCCAGAGTTTAAGTAACCTAAGAACACACACACAGTTAACACATCTAAAACAGGTGTTCATTTTGTTAGGGGAAAATGTACCTCTCATATCCTAAATACCATTTAGTTGGTGAAAAAAACGTACTGATTCGAATGACTGCTGTTTTTGCCGACAGCTGGATTCCAATGGGGAGCTGCTCATCCGAAATGCCCAGCTAAAACACGCTGGGAGGTACACGTGTACCGCTCAGACAATTGCGGACAATTCTTCAGCCTCAGCTGACCTTGTTGTGCGAGGTAAGAGTTTCAACATTTTGGAATCACAAAACCAAAGCTATTTGATTTACATAAATATGTATAATCTTCTGGTAACTCTGGTATGAATTCTTATATATTTAGAGTCTCGATCCGTGAGAACAGTTCTTCACCCATGCCTAAGACTGATTTATGCCAGCCAAGTAGTAAACAGAACTGATTTTGTTTTACTAACTACGTATTTTTTAGCAACTTACACCACATACCTCCTACTAAATGTTTGTGATTTTAAACTTGGTACTTACCAGAAGTTCTCAGTTCCTGCTAACACTTTTCATGTGTTGAGTAGGGTTTTGTTTCCTTTTTTATTTTTTATGGAAAAAATATACTGGTACTGTTTATTATAACCTCAAGTGTTATACATTTACCAGTATCATCTTAGAATAAAAAATGATTTGTACATGTATCGTGTTTCTATTTGTTGCTGATTTTCAGACTAGTGCTTTTGTTCTTATAAATGATTGAGAATGTGCTTGGATACATGCTTATTGAAAATACAACGCCTTTGCTACTGGTCTCTGCTATATAGCTGTGAAGCCAGCTCAGAACATGCCTTACTTTATTTAAAATCATTCATCGGCTCTTTACTCCCTGCCTACAGAATGAAGACCATTCCTTTTAGCTAAGCGCCCAAGAAGTTCCATGAGGTGTGGTGACCTCGGCCTGTTTAGCTTTAATTTCTCACCATTCCTCCTGACCAACTAGGCCACAGAAATACCCTAGGATTTCTACCTCTCTTCCTTGGTTCACAGCATTCCTTCCACAAGCTGTTTTCATTGATTGTTGCCCAAATCTTATCCATCCTTCAAGACTTGGCTCAAGAAGTAACAAACTCATGAGTCATTTTTTTGATGTCCCAAATATGAGCCCTCTCTTCTAAACTCTCATAACAATTACTACTTTCTCTAATGTGTTTTATAGCAATCTGTACATATGAGTTACCTTCTCTACTAAGTTGTGAAATTCACATATGCATTTTTATTAATATTTAGTGAGTTGCAGAATTCTATCTCATAGTTTCATTGTTCTCTTTTTCCCTCTGTCTCAGTGACATGTTAAAATTTGTATTTTTTTCACATTTTACCTACTAGAAATATTTATTGACCATTTTTTTTTTCAGTCAGCTTTTGCACAATCAGATAAACAATTAGTAAATGAGATGATATTCATGGTTTGTCTTAATACCCATTCTGGATCCAGATCAATATAATTTCACTTAATCTCATACACCTCCTGCATTTTCCTCTAGAACAATGGTAATATGGAGTCCGTCAGTCACATTGGAAAATATTGAAAACCCTCTCACTCCAGTTGAATATATTCTTCAGTAGAGTAATGGAAGTCTAGCTGAAATTTCTTTATCCAAATGAACTTAGGCATTTATTGCACACAACCCTTATTGAAAATTAATAAAACTCCAAGGCTACAAAATACTAAATTAAAGGAAGTTCATTTAGGTTCAGTATTTCCATTAGGAATATTTTGGTATCTGGGACATCTATTGTCTGTGAGAGTTATCAGGGAGAGGGAATATTCACTGTTCTTTCTAGTCAGACCACTAGCTGTTAAGCCACTTCCAGCAATAGTCTATGCTTATATTTAATTGAAATTATTTGCATATTAAAAGATTATCATTAGTGTTACAATAAGGGTTATATTACAATGCATCAGTGTCTTCATATAACTACACTGCAGTAAGCTCCCAGTATTCACAGGGAAGATGAAGTTTTACAGATGTAGTCAAAGAATATTAATAATCTTATCCACTCATACTTAGGTAATTAATAATCATCACACTCTGTATTTTTTACAGTAAAACCAATATGAAAAAGGTATAGCAGGTATTATGTGAAAATATAAAGTTGTTTTTTGTTCTAAAGCCCTTTAGTCATAGGAAATATAACTTAAAGCAATGCAACCTGGCAAGTGCACTTAGTAGAAATATGATATGATATAGCATTTTAAGTCCCTGCACTATAGCAGGATGTTGGAAAAACTATACAGGTAGATAAAAAGTATTGCTTAATACTGATAAAAGTCTGAAAGTTGTAATCATTCTCCAAACATTATTTCTAATAATATAAAAGGTATTCATTTTATATCAAGAGAAATTTGCAATTCAAATAGTCAAATACATTTCTGCATAGCTTGTGTCAAAAATGTATATGAAGTAGACCTTCAAATATGATTTGTATATTTAAATCATGGAATATAAAAATAAAGTTTTCTTTATTTCTTATAATAATGATGAGTAATATACAAAATGGCATAGTATGCCTAATGTAATATTATTGGTCCATTTATCCACTTAATTATGTTTTTTCATTTAGTCTAGGAAATCATAACCTGGAGTCCAGGGACAGATTTCAAGGGGTTCATGGATCTCCTGAAATTGAACTGAATTGAGTTTAGGATGGAGGCATTGAATTAGTTAAATATGAGTGCTTCTGTAACATTGCATCTGATTTCATGGAGCTTTTTACCCAGAGAAAACTCACTCCCCCACTTATCTGTTTAACGTTTGGTAGAACAGAGAACGAAGGAAGACAATAGCAATTGTTGTCAACTAAAAACAATTTATAGAAAACTGGCCCAATAATCAAATATAAGCCATTGTCTTTTTGCAGTAGTCGTAAGTGTTTACTTGTAAAAACCGATAGTACTTCAATTTATTTACCTACTAATTGAGTCCACAGGTGCTCAAGGAAAAGAGACCATAAAATTGACATACGTTGCCTATTTCTCCAGTTATGCAAACAATTTCAAGTCATGAGGTAGTACTGGCCATGTAATTTTCGCTTTTGATGTCCAAAACTGCCTTTTATACTAGTTCTATCCTTTCAGTTTGGAAATATTTCTCCTAGTATTTCTATAGTATAGACATTATTTTTGTAAAAGTAACCTTTATTTAAACAAAGTTGCCCTGGAAGCCTAATATATAGAATTCAAACTGCACTGATTGAAAGAAGTGAAAACTGTTTCTTATGGCAAAATGTTCATTCACTGTTCTAAAAACTTCACTGCTCTAAAAGCACCAAAGATTTCAGATAAATCAATAAACATTCTTCATCACAGCCCTGACAAAAGTAAAGGATTACACTCTCTGAAATAGTGAGCATTCAACATAGCCCCTTTAGGATTCTAACAAATTTAGATAAATCAAATATGGAATTATGCAAAAAATGACAAGCCATAACAACAGAGGATCAGGAAGGGTTAAAAACAAAACAATATAGTTAGAGTCTAGAGTACAGCAGATACTCTCATCAACAGAACAAGAATAAAAATAATCATGCCTAAATATTTAGATAAATAAGAGAGGAAATGATAAAAATGAGTTGGAAATAAGATACTATAAAATGAGGCAGTGTGGGGGGAAAAGGAAGAACTATAAGAAATAAACAATCATTGAAAATAAAAAAAATCAATGGATGGGTTAAACAACAATTAGAGACCAATTAGGAAAAAAATTAGGGACCTGAATGACAGATATGAGGAAATCATCATATTTCATCACAGAAAAACAAAGACTAATTATGAAAAAAAAAAAAGATTATGACATTAATGACACAATGAGAAAGTAATGTTAGTCCCATTGGATTACCAGAAGAAATATTAGAGAAAGTAAGAAAGAATAATTTTCAAAAAGATAATGACTATAGTTTTGGGAGGATTAGTGACAATTATGACTTCTCATTTTCAAGGGTCACAATGAAACACAAGAAAATTAATAAAAATAAATAAAACTGCAGAACATTCAAGACAAATAGAAGATTATAAGAACAGCAAGAGTAAAAAATATTTTTTGCAAAGACATAACAATTCTGATGGCCAACTACTCAGCAGCAATAATAAAAGTCACAAGGTAATTGGGGGATCCAGACTTCAAGGTGACCCTCAGTGATCCTTGCTTTCTGATAAACCAGCCCCTGTGTAATCTCTCTAACACTTAGTGTTGGTGTATGTGCCAGCAGAAGTGACAGTGCTGAACATTGTCATAAATCACATTGCTGCTTCTGCCTTGGTTTTTGGAATTCTCATTCTGGAGGAAGCCAGCTGCCATGTCATGAGGATATTTCAGCAATCTTGTAGAGAAGCCCACATGAAGAGGAAATGAGACCTCCTATTAATAACCAACACCAACTTCCCAGTCATTTGAATGAGTCATCTAGAGAGCAGATCTTCCAGTCAAGCTTTCAGATGACTGTAGCCTTGGCCAACAGTTTGATTATAACTTTCATGGCAGACCCTGATCAAGAACTATTCAGCTAAGCCACTCAAGAATTCTTAATCCACAGAAACTGTAAGATAACTGTTTATATGTATAGCTGATTAACTTTGTTATAAAGCAGAAACTAACATACAATTGTAAAGCAATTATACTCCAATAAAGATGTTAAAAAAAAGAAAAGAGATAACTGTTTACTATTGTTTTAAGCCACGCAGGCCTGGGGTAATTTGTTATGCATCAGTAGATAACTAATACTACCATGGAACGTGCTGAAAGAAAAATAACTCTGCACCAAGATGTATATATACAGACAAGTTATCATTTCATAATGAGGAAAAATAGTTATATTTAGACCAACAGAAACAGAGTTTATTTCCCAAGAGACTCTTATGTCTAAAGGAATATTTAATGGGTAAATTTCAGGAAGAAGGAAAATAATGCCAGAGTAAAGTTCTGAGACATCAAATAGCATGATGAACAAAGAAAACAGTAAACAAATCCAAATCTAAGCAAACAGAGCTAAACTAGACTTCAGAATATGCTGTGGTCTGGGTTTGAGAACTGGCAAGAATAAGTTGCACACTGATCAAGTTGATAGTTGCTTTTACTTCAAGTTTCTATTAAAACAACAAATGTGACATATATATGTATGTATGTATGTATAGAATATGTGTGCATATTTTATGTGGTCAAATATAGAGAATGAATGAAAATGATAATCACGAAATATAGGGGAGTGGTTACCTCTGGGTTGGAGATAGGAGAGGAGGTGAGTGTGGTTAAGGAGGGAGGGGACCCACAAAAGGCTACATCTGAATAAGTAATGTTTTATTTCTTAAGCTGAATGGTGAGTTTGTAGGTGGTCATTTCTTATTTTATACAGCTTTACCTAAATGTTAAATATTTCTCAATATATTTAATTTAATTAAACAGGGTGACCTGCTATCCCCTACTTCCTCTCCACCAACCTTCTCAGCAAAGATTCATGAAAAATCTTTGTGTAACCTCTGGGCGCAGGTGCCAGACTTGGCTGTACATCAGATTTACTACTACAATTAATTCTAAGCCCCTCTTGGAAGTTTCTAAATTAATAGCTCTTGGATGGGTTTAGCAAAGCTAGATTAAAGATTGGCCTGGTGAACCATGGTGCATCAACACTGGATACAGAAATTGACCCATACACATATGCTCAACTGATTTTTAACAAAAATGCAAATTAATTCAGTGGAGGAAGATTAGCCTTTGCAATAAATGGTGCTAGAACAAATGAGGATTCATAGTCCAAAATAAAAAAAAGAAAAAGGACCTTGATCTAAACCTCAGACCTTATACATAATTAACTTGAAATGGATCATGGACTTATTTGTAAATTTTAAACTATGAAACTTTTAGAAAAAAAAAAATGTATAGGTGAAAATCTTCAGCTCTTAGGGCTAGATGAAGAGTTCTTAGACTTGACACCAAAAGCATAATGCATAAAATGAAAAAGTGATAAACTGAACTTCATCAAAATTAAAAACTTTTGCTTTGTGAAAGTGCCTGTGAAGCTGATGAAAAGACAAGCAACAGACTGGGAGAAAATATTTGCAAACCAAGTATCCAAGAAAGGTTTGTACGTAAAATATATAAAGAACTCTCAAAACTCAAAATTAAAATAACCTAATATGAAAAAAGACAAAATACGTGAACAGACATTTCATTGAAGATGATACACAAATGGTAGATAAACACATAAAAGATGTTCAATGTCATTAACCAGTAGGGAAATGCACATTTAAAGCCACAGTGATAGATAAAATAAAATCCAAATCAAGAGGATTGATACAAATTTCCTTTTTGTTGTTGTTATTGTAATAAAGGTTGTACTTAATAGCTTCCACAAAAGTGTATTTTGGGTTGTTTCATAAAGTAAGTTTTGGTGCACATCAACAGCCCTGTATGAATGTTTTTAGCAAAAGATGTTTCTGGAGGACTTAGTGCTTTTCAGTTAAAACAAAAGTGTCATTTAGAAGGAAAGGTGTTTCAGGATTTATCTGACAGCACTTGTGGGAACATTTATGTAGCTTGCCAAATCTAAATTCTCTTTTATGAGTGCACTTTTGGACAACATTCAAAAATGGACCATAAAATTAGGCCACAAAACAAGAAATGAGGCTTTGACATCTGTGTTTTACTACTTTCCATGGCATTTCTGCTGTATTATAAATATCCTTGGCAATGCTACCGACTGTTAGGAGGACCTTCCTGACACCTGGCTGAACATAATGTTTGTCACTAAAATTGCCAAAACAGAAAATGCAATCATGATTATACTTTTCACCTCTGCCCCCTCTTTTGCATCTTATATACCATATTAAACAAAATTTCTTAATACAAGGCTGAGATTTAAAAACAAACAAAAGAAAAAAGACTTTCACTCTCTGAAACTTTTAGTCTGATTCTCAACACTAACCTGTGCTATGTGAAATTTGGAAACATTCAGGAAAAAGTGTAACTAAAGGTCCAGTGGATAATACAAAACTGTGTAAATCGTTGCACCCCCAAATTAAGTTTGTATTGTTTATATTTTTATATTAGAAGCTTATATTCATAGTCTTATGTAGATTTTTATTTAGATTAGAATATTGTGTGTGTGCATGTGTGTATGTATGAATGCCAAAATGTGTGTGTGAGTGTATTTCTAATGCCAAAATACAGTTGCAGAATGGAAATAGATATGTTAGATGTCATCTTTATTTGATGTAATCCCCTGAAGTTTTATTACTTGGCCTAATGACATGGTTACCAGATTCTTTCTTAAGGAGGTCATTTTGGTTGATGACTAACCCACTTTTAAATCCTGTGTTGGCTAAATTAAGGTAATATAGCCAAATAAATAACCTGCTGGAAGCTGTCAATATACTTTTTAGTCTGAATAATACTGCTGTATTTTAAACAATCATAATGGTTGGCCAATGGTCTTTTCTACAGAAAATGCTCTTGAGTATTTGTTACTCCCAGATGATCTATGTTAGCAGAGTTCATATCCAGAACAGACCTCTCTTCGCTATCCAGGCAAACAATTTTGAACCACTTACTTGGAGATGTTGTTCCACATTAATTAGTACTCTTTCTTAAAAAATATGAAGTAAACATTTTCTTTGTCTCAGATAAAAGGGTTCTAATGGTCCTATTATTGGAAAATCATGCACCAGTTACATCTTTTTTCCTTCCAACTTCTTCAGAGTAGCTACATGAAATATCTGCATTTATGTTAAAATTGGAATATACAATTTTAAACCTAGAATTAATCCTGGAGGTCATCTAGAAAATTTCCATCCCTTTATACTACAAAATTTAGACTTCAAGAGAAAGAGACTTGTCTTGTATTACCCATCTATTTTGTGACAATCATTTTGGAACCTAGGCTTCTTCCAGACAGTAGGAATAAATAAAATCTATAGTTAATTTCTAAAACTTCTGTAGTTAGTGCTTTAAAATTTTAATACTTTAATACTCTAAACTTTCAATAGTTAATTTGGTATAGTACCCAAACGATTACCAAGTCTGTTCTAGAATTGCTGCTACTAAATAGTGAAAGTTACTGACTGCAGTTCTGCTCTTCTCGCTTTCCCATCCATTGTCCAGCACATGCTAATAAATAGTAGTTGAGTTTTTAAAACATTGTGGGAAAAATAAAGCCAAAGACATTTATTTAAAAGGGTTAAATTACCACCTGTTGGATTATTTAGCATTCTATTTGTATGGCTAACTCAGGGACCCTGGCTATTTGTGAAAGCAAAAGGACGGTGAGTCTGCCATCATGTTAAAAGTTAGTGGAACTCTTGGTGCTAAATCAGGATTTAGATTTCTGCGGTATCTGGCATTAATATTTACCCAGTGCTCAAGAATTCCTATATTCAAGTTATTATTAAATAACCAAATGTGGATTTATGTTCGAAATTATTATTTAAGCATGGCATGCCTAAATTAATTCAAAAGGACTTTTAAATTAATTAATTTAATCACTATAAAATTAGGAAGAACAGATTAAAAAGTTGCACGTGGTGCGCACATAAAACCAGACAGATGCACGAGTACGCACACAGCTTACCACCTCCACCCGCCTCACACACACATGCATATGTGAAGACATCCAGAAAAGAGATTCACTTATACAGGCAGAAAGATGTGTCCAGATCATCAGAGTCAAATCAAAGAGAATAGTTGAGGTAGTTTTTCAAGTATTTGGGTCAGAAAAACACACATTTACCTCAGATGTTTGGATAATTGCCTCTGCTTTCCACTTGCTTTGGCCAAGAAAGTTTGCCACAGAGACAGACTCAAGATTCCATCTCGTCAGTCCTTGCAGGACTGAGACAGGAAAATGGCCCTCGCTGCCCACATTGGCTGGAACAACGACTGACAGGGCGCCATTTGGAGGCATCCTGACCCCACTTGGCACTAAACCACAGCCATACATCTATTAATAACGAAGCCTGCCCAGAAATTAAGCTTTCTCATTTCCGTTGAGAATCAACAAATTCAAAAGCTGCTAAGGGCCAGTTCTCCATAACTGTTGTAAGCTAAAGCTGAAATAATGAGCTGAAAGGCGTATCTGTTTATAATAAATACAGAATTTAGAAGGTAGCTTGAGTGTTTCAAAGCTAGAACTTACAAGTAGTTTTATTTGATAAAAGCTCTAGTAAAAGTAGCAGCTTTCCCAATTACTACTAAAGTTATGAAGTACATCAATAATTTGAAATTGTATTTTTCAAAGTCAGTTCAATGTAAATTGACATAAATTCAAGGACGTGTTCAAATATATCAACAAAGTATGTAGTTCATTCAGAATGAGTCATGATATTTAAGCTTTAAGATGGATCTTGAAAGTGATTTAGTTTAACCCTTCGTTTTACAAATTCAAAAATTGAAACATAACTGTGTGAGGGTTATAAACTGGTAGATGACACTGTGAAGGATGCACTGATATAAATGTAGATTACTTTTCTTTTTCCTCACTGGAGTACAGTGAGAGAAGTTTCCTTGTAGGATTTCTTATCTTCTTCAATTAATTGCTCCTGACTCTCTGTCTTATAATCAAACTGGTCAGCTTTTGGCAAACTGGAATTTATTCTTTGCTACACAGTCAGTCTGTATCCATGATTCCCTTAAAAAATAATCAGCAAACTTGCTTCTCCTCACTCTGATTCCAGGAGAGAAAGCAGGAAAGTTTTACAGAACTTAATAGCAGGCTTTTAGACACTCCACTTCACTGGCCCATCATGGGCTTTATACATCAGTGTCTACTTACCAGACAGTAGTGTCAAATTAAGCTGACAATTACATCAAATTACAAGCAGTACAGATAACCAGTGATATCCAAAAGTCTTTACGGACATGAATAAATGGCAATTAGTTCATATTTTAAGAAATAATTTTAAATTATGCTGGCAAAATATTATGTTTCCAACTCTAATCTTTATCCTGTGAAAAGACATATATTATGAATATAAAATAAAAAAATAAAGGTATGTAATTATATAAGTTAATGTATAATATATGACATAATTATATAGTATATTTTATAACAAAATACAAATTACGTAGCATATATTTATTATATTATGTTAGGATACATAATATTTATTAAAGCCTTATTTTTTTAAATTTATTTTTTGGCTGCGTTGGGTCTTTGTTGCTGTGCATGGGCTTTCTCTAGTTGCGGTGAGCGGGGGCTACTCTTCGCGTGGTGCTCAGGCTTCCCACTGCATTGGCTTCTCTTGTTGCAGAGCATGGCCTCTAGGCACATGGGCTTCAGTAGCTGTGGCATGCAGGCTCAGTAGTTGTGGCTCGTGGGCTCTAGAGTGCAGGCTCAGTAGTTGTGGTGCACAGACTTAGTTGCTCTGCAGCATGTGGGATCCTCCCAGACCAGGGATCCAACCAGTGTCCCCTGCATTTGTGGGCAGATTCTTATCCACTGCGCCACAAGGGAAGTCCCTAAAGGCTAATTTTAACAGCACTATTTTAAGAGATGGGTACTATCATTATCCCCATTTTACATATAAGGAAATTGAGCACCAGGGAGGCTAAGTTACTTGCCCAAGATCATTTAGTTACTAAGTAAAAGGACAAGATTTGAATATAGGCAGTCTGGCTTCACATATAACATCCAGTTCATTGCTGTAACATAATATAATCAAACACTAATTCAGATATATTCAATGAGATAAAATAATCAATGTGGAAAAATTAAAATGTAGGCCTTTTTCTTTCTTGGTAAGAAATGTTTATTCTATAGAAAAGTTACTGATGCAGATTTTGCAATTTTATTTTTGCCCATAATATATTTATGAGTGGTCTAATAAAAAGGGAAAGCTATAATAATTAAAAAATTTTTTCATGTAGTCAATGTCATACAATTATAATTACAACAGCAAAAACAATAAATCATAGTAGATGGTTTTAAGCTTGATTTTATAATGTGTTCTTTGGCCTTAAAAATAGTACATTCAAAATGTTTAAGTGTTTTAGATTAGAATGTATGTGTCTACAGGACTTTCATATAAATTTTATCATGTCATCCTAACAAAACTGCTGTGTGGTAGTCGTGCAAGGACTGGTAATCCATTCATAGGCAAAGGAAGTTTAAAACAGAAGAAGAAAAAGAAAATGAAAATATTCCTCAGAGTTCACATGATCAAGCCAGAACTTGGCCAGTTATCAGTGTTTCAAATTCACTACATAACTTACTTTTTCTCACTTCTCTTTAGTGTTTAACTGCCCAAATATAAAAATCAGATCAGATAATTTTATTGTACATCTGTTTCACGTTGTTATATGGTTTGTTTGTTAAATTGTCCACCCAAAAACTCTGAAGCACTGATAATTCAAAGTTAATTCAGAGAGTAAAATTTTAAGTTATTTGAAATTAGAACTTGATAATATCTTCTCTTTTTGGTTCATTGTATTTAAAAAAGAAAAGAAAATGCCTTAGCTTCATTATTGAAAAAATAACCAACAGAAGACTCAATGGTATAAAATCTCTTTTAAGCAAAACAATTTTTTTGGTGTGATTTTTGTAAAGTCTGCCATTTCAAGTCTCAGGAATGTGCAATTATTTCCTCATGGTGCCTTTTGCAGACTGGCTTCCTGCCACCACCATCTATCTCCTTCCCACCAGCCAACCTCACCAGCCCAGGCCCTGGGAATTTGATTGGGTCACAGAATTTCTTACACCTAAGCAAATGAAAATGAAGGAAACTCAGAGAAGACTTTTACCCTCTAAACCTGTGGTCAGTTTAACAAGCTGTAGAGAGGAGATTTTAGTCCTTTTAAATTCCTATCACATAGGTCCTCAAACTACCATCATCACTGGGATTAACAGAGACATGCTCAAAGGGAAAGGGAGAAATGTAAAAGGATAATACAACCAACTATGGAATCTCCAATGGTATCCTACAAATCCAGCTATTTCATAGTTTGCACCTTCCCTATTTCCTCTTCAGAGGTGACTACAGGATCCGGTCCTTGTGTGACAGAACCCCCTCTCCTGTCCGTTATCTAAATTTGGCTTAGGACATCTCACTAGATCAACACAGCGGGGAGCTCCCAATCTTCTCTCTGCCACAGCACCTTTCCATTATAATGTTTAACTGCCCAATACACTCATGAGTGAATGCAGATTCTGGAATAAATGCAAAGGTTTTTTTTTTTTCTCCAAAAGATTAAAACACCATTTTAATTTCTAATTGCCCAATGCTTGTCATGGTCACTCTGTTGACATGGGATGAGGTGAGGGACTTGGTTGTGGCCCACATGCATTTCCCAGGGCACTGCTGGAATACCAACTCCCTTATCTGAAAGTGCATTGGGATGAAAGTGAACAGTGAACAAGAGCTAGCATAATTAAAAGGATAACCTTGAATCCACTTCATTTTTACACAAAAAAATAATGTACAAACTTATGAATTTTCAATATTATTAGTAGCAAATAACTTGTGACCCACTAAAAGGTAGTGATCCCTGGTGTGTCACTGAATAGTGTGGGCTCTGTCACACTGAGGACTACACTTCTGAGCATCGTCTCACTACAGTCTTAGTGGCTCTCAACAGCTAGTGCTTGAGACCCCCTGCACATCCCTGAGAATTTCTGTGGGGCAAGGGACTGTTCCTGTTTGGAACACACCAGGTACTTCTGATGTTTGTGGTTTAAACAAGTTAGAGGACCACTGTTTGATATGTTCCTACAGAGGTTGGAAGCCTCTGTTACTAATTCAAGAAATGGCGCTCCAATGTGCAACAGTTTGGGGAGGCTTCCTGTGTGACTGTTCACAGCCCCCTCTCTCTGCAAAACTACCAAAACTTCATTTAAAAGGGAGAAAAAAAGAATATATTTAAAATTAGCAATTTCAGTTCTCATCAAAAGACTTGGAAATCTCTTACGTTTGAAAGACAAATGTAAGAGACAAATGCGTTTTGTGACCTTTGTTACCATTTATCATAGGACTAAATTTGCAATAAGCAGTCAGCAGTTTTCCTAGATACTATTTCTCCTACTTAAATAACTATAACCAGGGGGGCGCTAGTAGTTATAAAGTGGTCTAATTATAATAATCAAACTATCCCTAGTTATGGTTAGGGAACATAAGAGGATGATCATCTTGTTAATACCATACTTATCTATAATAATATAGTTATACTAATATATGCATATAGTCATTAAAAGATCCACATGGCACAATGGAAAATGTATGGCTTTTGGCATTAGGCAAACATAGATTAGAAACGCACTTCACCTGCTGAATAACCTGTGGTCTTAGGTCAGTCAGTTAATCATCATAAGCCTCAGAGTCCATATTTATGAGAGAGAATAACAACTCCAGTTCACACGTTGCCCATGTTGACTTTCTATAAACATTTTCTTTTACTTCCCTCCCTTTTGCTATTAACGTCTATATAGACATAAACAATAAATATAATATTAATCAAGACACAGGTTCCCATGACTTCCAGCCCCAACCTCTGATTAAATTTCATAAATCTCTGCTTAAATTTATCCTCAGGATTTTTTTCTTACTTAGAAGCCTTGAAGGCATGAGCATATGTTTGGGTAGGTAGACTTGTACTATGTGGAGTGGAATTACAAAGGCTCTAGGAATTTGAGTTTTTTTTAAAGGGGAGGAAGGGATCCAGTTATAGCTCTTGTTCTTTACAAAGTCAGTCACTATTTCTGAGGGAAACAGGTTTGATTGGGCCAAAGTTTGTCACTTCAGCCTTCTCCTTTTTGGACTCCCATCTACAGTGTTTAGAAGATGTTTTTCTTTGTTCGTTATTTCAACTTACCCATTAAGGATACGTGGCAAATTCCTGAAGTATATGGCTTCCTGCTCCTAAATGGGCATCCACACTTGCCCTTCAGCCTTGATCTTTCCTCTTGCAGGTAAAAACAGAAAAGATGGAGAGAAAAACATGGCGGATCCTTTTCTCCCCGTCTGTGCAAGCCTGCCTCCAACCTGGTGATCGTTGACACTCACTCTTTGTGGGAAAACCTTTTTTTTTTTTTTTTTTTTAACATATTATACTAGATTTTACTAATTAACTCAATCTTGTAGCTTCTGCAGTTTCCCCTGTCAAAATCTAGTTCTTAGAGGATTTTTTTCCCTTTTGAACATCTAAACATACTTTGAGCAGAATGATATTTAAAAATATAATTGTATAGTTTCATTAATATCTGAAAAATGCCTACTGAACTAACCCAGTACATCATATAATGGCCAAGTAAAATTTTCATGTTTTCATGTCCTGTTTTTCTTTGAAATTACATATCTCAGAAATTAGCTCATTATCTGAAAAAAAAAAAATGAAGAACTGGTGAATTATAATACAGGAGTGTTGCCACTGAATGGACTGTTTGATTTACCCAAGCAGGTAATGAACACTGTTGTTGTCAAATTCACTAATGAGTCATCTTAATTAGGATGTAAGCTAAGGGGTATTATTCCAGTGGCCTTTTGTATCCTGGTGCCATATATATTCTTTGGCAAGAAAAGATGAAAAGCAGCAATAAACAACTGAAGACAGCCCATGGCTCTGTAAGGTTTTTGGAACAATTTCTGGGACTGGGAAGTGAAATTGGTCAGCATGTGGAGAAAACTGTCATCTCAGTAGCAAGATTTAAGTGAAGATGACTAAGCCATTAACAGCACGTATGCATATTTAATTCTGTTAACTCCTAGCATTAGCCTTCTTGGATCTTTTGTTTTGAGAGGAAGGTCAAGACTTTTTGGAAGGACATGAACAGAAATGGCAGATTAAAATTGAAGTGTATATCATTCTTTCTGGAACTGCTTAAATTTCATTTTTTGAAAATATTTTCATTTCCCCCCCTTTGGTCAAAGAGACATGCTTAAAATTCTTATTTCTTCACAAGAAATAATTTGTTCTTCTTAAACAGGTTTATGGTTAAGGGTGGGATATTATATGAACTTCTCATTTAGTAACTCTAGAATTCCCATGTGTGGTTGGAAGAACTCTTAGGAAAGCTTTGAGAGATATGTAATGACCCCTAAATATGTATGTAGTTAAAAAATAATTGATTAGTCATCGTAAAAGAATACATGTCTCTGGCTCAAAATGTTACTTATTTCCACCATTTTTCATTTTCTAGTGTTAATTATTGTCACAGAAGGAAGCATCTTAGGATTTAGACTGGAGATCTAGGGCAATTGTCATTTTAATAAGATATTTTAAAATAATTTGAGATTGTCATGTATCCATAAATATTGCCACGGAGATGTGCACGAGCCAGCATTGTGGTCCATAGTCCATCACGGAAAGTATACCACCAAGATCAGATAGGAATATAGTTTGGGAAAGAAAGAATAAAAATTAGAAAGGAAACCACATGATAAGTATGACAAGTGACAGGAAAAGGAGAATATTTTTGTTTAGATAAACTGCATCAATATCAACTAGAATTACATAGATTCATTTAGCTCTTTTATCCTCATTCTCATTTCTAATAGGGATCTATGTTCATTTTTAACAATGTACGAGGTTAAAATACCAATTTTAGAGGTTAAAAAACTACTATACTCCTATTAAATGGTAGAGATGTTTAATATTCAACTTCATCTTAGTACAGTCTTAACGCTTTAACAAGAGCACACAAATTTGTGTTTTATTACCTTATAATAAAGCTGTTGTCTTAACTAATTTTCAGAGCAAGAACGGGCATGTAGTAATAAAGAGACTAACTGACATATTTTGGTAAAGAAGAAGCCATGTGCCTTAATATAACTGATGTTCTTTCAGCATTGCTATTTTCAGATTATTTTATTTTAAAAGGGATGGTAATTTGTACTGAAAGTTTTTTGTTTTTTTAACATTTAAACTTTTCATTATATTTGCTCTTTTGGTAAAAATAAACAGTGAACCACAGGATATTCGTATGTGGTGCTTTGCTTTTAATTACTTACGGAGCAATTACAAATGGAAATAGGATGACACTGAGATGTCTTTCCTGCTTAGCGCCAAGGCTTGCATTAAATGTGTGCTATGTGGAGTGGAGTCCCAGAAGGACCAGCAGTTTTTTTGGGTCCAGTTCCAACTACAGTTATTTAAAGAGCCAGTCAGCCTTTCGGAGGGAGAAAGTGTGTTAGGGTTACTGCCTAAGTATTGGCGCTGACTCAAGTGACGCCTGGTCAAGTGACCAGTCATGGCTACTATGCATCGTGTTTAATCCTGGAGGATCCCAGTTTCAAATCTTCTATCCCACTTGACTTATGGGAAAATTAGTCTCAGTTATTGATTGAGAAAATATAGTCAGCTTATAATGTGTGAATAATCATTTTGAAAAATTTTTTCCTGCTATTTTTCCTCAAATGTCTAAAATCTACTTCACTGAGTGTTACTACATTCCTAAAGAAGAAATAACAGAATCGAGAAATAATTGTATTTATGTTCATTTTTCCTTCTAATTACTTTACATGTGAAAGAAAACTGAGTGGAAATCACATCTGTATTTTGTTCACACATAGGTATTTTTTTCTAAAACACTAGTAAAATTCAGGAAAGTTTAACAAATCCCTTCATGATAATAAAAGAACTGGGCATGTAGTAGGAATTTATAAATGGGTGATATCTTTGCCTTCTCTTATCTGAATTAACAGATCACAAAAAGATTTTAAAAGCTGTAGTCAATATATCACATTTTTTGTCATTTTTCCCACAATATACACTAGTGCCCAAGTAATTCATATTCTTCCCAACAATAAAGGTCTCTAAAGAAAAGCAGTAAATACCATTTTTGAATTTGAATCTGATAATGCTGTTTTTAAATGATTGTTTTTACTATAGTTAATGAAAAGTCTCCTGGCAAATCAGTTGAGTTCAAGTCTTAGCTTTGCCGTTTGCTAGCTGGATGACTGTGGTTATTTTATTTAATCTGTCCATGTCTGGGTTTCCTTATTTGTAAAATAGTGAAAATAATAGTGCCTACATCATAGGGTTATTTGTAAGAATTATAAAAGATTTAGCAATGACTCAGATATAATAAGGACTTAGTAAAATATATTACTTTTATTAAAATAGACAATATAAATTTCCTTTTTTGGATTCACTAACATTTTATGCTCTTATGAGTTCATACTTTTTAAAAAATGCAGACAAATCCAAGAGAACCACAGTATAAATGTGTCAGTTATCAGGTGGTTCTCTGCAGGCTTTTTGTGGACAGACACGTTTGGGCTGCATGATTTGAATTTCAAACGGGCTTCTTCTCTCTTTGCCTGGGTTGTACCAGGAAAGCCAGTCTCTTGTCTTTTTCTGTACTCTGTCACAGACCAGCTGTGTGATTCTGGCAATAACCTTTCTGAACTTCAGCATCCTTTTGTAAAATGTACAGGTATTGGCTTCAGTGATCTCTAAAGTGTGTGTGATCTACATTACATAGCCAAATGTTTTCAATATTTGCCTGTAGTCAGTGATTTAATAGTAAAAACATTGAGAACCTAGAAAAATTTAAGGAAAGAGAATATGGATGTGGCCAGTGAAACTGCATTGAACCACCGATGATAAAGGTCCGTTCTGGCTATTTCCAAAGTCCTCCACTATGTAAAAAAAGTGACAGAAAAAAGCCTCAGTAATTATAGACTCCTTTTGCCTGATTTTGAAGAACTCACAATGTAGAAACATAACACTAACAAGGATCTTGATAGACTACTAATTATCCCCCATAGGTGAGACTTTTTGGAGCTTTCTCAGTCAGTAATCTCTGAGAGAGATATTTAAAGCCAGAGAGAAAGGTTATAATGGGTGAAAAACAAGAATTGAAATATAGAGGGTAATGCAAATAAAAAAGGAAGAACAGTCCATAGTGGCAGCCTCTACCTGAAGAAGTACAGAAAGGTAGTGGTTGAACACTGTGATATTGAAAAGGAAAAGAAGATGCAAAGAATCAACATTGAAGCCTGTACTGTTAATTTATAAAGGAGGAATTTAGTCAGCTGGACGGGCCTAACACAGTAAGTGATGTCCACACTTAACGACATCTGTCAGCATTTGGAAGACTCGGAAAACAAAAATAGCAGCATTTTTTTACGGACATGATATATAAGCTTAATAAAATGAATTTCAGAACTCCAGGGCATGGGGGGTATGTAGTGACAAGCAAGTGGTATAGATAAAACCATATTCGTAAAAACTAAAAACAAAAAGCATACTTGGAATAACTTTTTATCCTCTCCTTCCTATCTCTTTTTCTCATTTTCTTCTCTTTCCAACTCCCTTAGTATTTACTAATAGTGAGAAGAACTGATGAAGAGCCTTTGCCAGGGCTAGTCAGAGAAATATTCCGGTTCCTTCTTTTTTTATTCCCACTATGGATCATTAATGATAAAAACAAAAGACAGAAAAAAATGGAAGAATAAAATAATTTGTCATCTAATATACTTAGGCATTTAAAATACAGGTCAAATTCCAAAGGTCCTTTCCCTCTGACCAATTGCTCTGTTTCATGATAATGTAAATTTGGTATAAATAGTGTTCTTAGCAATCATTAGCTATCTGCCTGAGGACACCTAAGAAACTGGAAAGGTATACCGATAGAGTAATAGTGAAATAACCTGCATCTAGCTGTCCATTCGCTTACATTTTCCCTAGCTTCAATTCTTTCCTTAAAGATTTCTTGAAAGTGTTTGCACAGTGATGAGAGCTTAAAAAAGAAACAAACAAACTCTGAGTCAGAATTATGTATTGCTTTTTTGTCACTGAAGAAAGAATCAGAAGGACTGCCGGTTCCTAAATGCCTGCCTTTGTGCTGAGGAACTAGTAGCTGCATTATTTCTTTTTCTACCACAACACTTTTTTCTCCATTCTGAACAGAAAATCTGAACAAGTAACATCAGCTACACTGCTTAGAAAACCTTCCTTCTGGGAGACAGTGCAAGGCTGGCCCAGTTTGTCTCCATAGAACCACTCTATTTTTGCTGCATCTTGATTCCTTAGTACACATTAGAGGGCCTTCACATCCCCAGCCATTCCTTACCTCCATCAAATTTACTAGAAACATCTTACTTTCGAGTGGAAACAAGTGATAAATGAACAATCTGGTAAACAAATCCCTGTTAAATATTAACAAGTATTACTCCTGTCCTATCGCTCAGATGCCCAGAAAGCTCTGACAGGTGTAACAGTAATAACATTAATAGCTAAAATTTACTAAGGACTTCCTGTGGACCAGGCCTAACACTACATTCTTTAAAGATTTTATTTCAATCCTAACAACAATCCTATCTGGTCAATTTTTATTACTCTGATTTTATAGATGAGAAAATGAAAGTTTAGTAAATTTGAGAAACTTGCCCAAGATAAATCAAGGCACTGGATTTAAAGTCAAACCTTTTTTAACTCTAAAATCTCTGCTATTTAATAGTATATTTTCTCTCAGGTATTTTCTGGGGGATATTTGTAGTTAATTACTAGATGGAAAAATCTACTTTGTATCAAAGTGAACCATTACCAAATAACATTGCCACACGGTGGTTTTGGGAATATCAACCAACTCCTTTCCATTTGTTTTCTCAATTTCACCTTCTTATGATGATACAGTACTTCAATACAGATTGTATTGTGGATGACTGTTATGTTTACAGAACTGTCTGAAGGTCAATGTGTTAAATTTATTTATGTCTTCACCAAATATTTACTAAGAACTCACTATAGGCCAGGCATATATCAGAGAAAAAAATGCATAAGTATAATTACAATCTTTTGCTCAACAATATTGTTCCTCAGTGAATGGGTGACTGGATAAATTATCATGCATATAATTCCCAACAGATACACTAATTGTACGCGACTTTAATCTGACTTTGCGAAGGTCATTCATTTGCCATCAAAGAACTTCAGAGAATAATAGCAGGGAAATGATTTTCACTTTAATGGTAAAAGACTAACCTTTGGCAATTTTGTCTTAAATTCCCTTTAACATTTTCTGAATGCCATAATTTTATGCTCAGAAAAAGTGTCTGAATGCCTTCACTATAAGACTTTCTCTTCCTTTTAAAATTTATATTTTTTATATTTCATTTCTAATTTTTAAGTTTAATACTCTGAAATATTCCACTCAGTAATTGACTTGGAATAATACTTCATGTGAAATAAGGAACTTCGTGGTTCTGATCAAGAATATGCATTGTATTTCAATGTGGTTTTTACATATGAAAAATACAATGTGTTCTTTCTGAATATCAAATGTGCTTTATATAATTTATGTGGCTATTTTCATTAATTGTGGATGGTGTATTATTATTACTTTTAATTAACATCAGGAAGTATAAGAATACTATTACAGATTATACATTTACAAAAATTTATTTACCTTTATTAATTTGTTACATAATTCCAAATAAAATTTACTACCATCAATAGGCTGTGTCTTGTGTTATTTTAATATTAGTAGTAATGCAGTTGTGTTGATCTACACACACGTTTTCCTCCTTGGGACCAACCGCAAGGAAATTGGTAAAGGTTTGCGGTGTTGTCTATACCTTTGCAAAGACCAAAACCCATGTGGAGAAAAAAGGCCAAGTAGACAAAGCATCTGATCTGACATTTAAATAGGAAGGCACTTATTTTCAGCTAAAAGATTAAAACTTTGTTTTATTTAATACTTTTTCAACAACAAAAGTTGCCACTTAACAAAGTTGTTGATTATTATATTCACTATGTCTAATTCAGTTGGGTATGGCCTCCTTTCTGGTGCAAAGAAAACAAGTGATGTCATTGTCTGAAATGTCTATTCTAGGAGTTCTCTGGCAACTGAGAGCCTTCTTTAGCATTGTAAGTGATAGATGCCACATTACCACCTAAAGGACTTTTTTTTACATTTTTACAAAGAAGAAATCATGATGCAAAGTATATGTATCTTGTATACCATATATGCCATAATCCTGGCATTCACTACTGTCTATTACTGTTATTTATTTACCGG